>NW_026853372.1:0-204167 GCF_026571515.1 Ruditapes philippinarum
ACTATTCAACAAAAAAATTTAAAATTGTAGGGGTCCCAAACCTTTAAAAATTTTGAAAAACGCGAACAATTTTGTATCCCCTTTCAACCCCCCTGGTTAAATTGTATTGTCGCTTAAATATGTACAAATTTATTGCGTTGCTGCAAAGTAATAATAGAAGGTAGCTTTGTAAATTAGCAGTATATTACAAAAAGAAAATGAAAAAAGAAAAAAAGAAAAAATGCTATGACTATTATAACTGTTATATTAAATAATGTTTAATGTTTTGATTTTTTTATATTGAATGCACTGAAATGCAAAGGTTACTCAAAAATATTTTGTATATGATGATATACTATGTACAAATCAAAAATATAAGTTCTGTTCTGTTCTGTTTTAACGGGCATTAATGGTCGGCTTCAAAATATATAAACGTCAATTAACTATTTTATTTCACGTGAATAGTTTAAAAATGAAATTTCTATATCACGTCAGAAGGCCTAAAACTTATGACTTGAATAACCTTATTAGAACCCTTAGGAAAAAAACGCCTGTTTCCTTACTGCTTTGCTTAAAATAAGTAATAAAAAATTAGAAAAAGTTTTAGAATCATTTAACTGCAGACTTTTAATAATGCCTTTTAAAAAGAGGTTCAATCAACTAAATTATTATTCAAAACAGTATTGCAAACTAACGTGTGCCCTACTGATCAGCCTCCCTTCAGTGACATAAATCACCGACATTTTTTAAACAATGAACTGTTTGTATATTATTAAATAAATAAACCTCTTTCATAAGATGTTTTTGAAAGACAAATTTCTTTTTGTATTACATATATCTATTCTGATAATATTCTATACCCAAGAAATGTGAACACACCCTACATATAAAAAGTCATCAAACCATGGCCCGATTATCAATCAGTCTTTTGTGAGGTTCTCTGAAATCTGAAGGATATTTTTTTTTGGTAAATTAAACCGGACCCATATAAAGACATTTTTCTTTATAAACTCTTGTATAGGTGTATTGATCATTTTTCAATAAACCATTCAATAGTTTCTTTCAGAATATATCATATTTCACTTCCTTATACGAAATAACAAATTGGTTTTGCAGCCTACTTCCTTATTATAATAAAATAATAACGATTAAAAAACTTCTTTTGGCAAACGGTTGCAAAATTTGCTGATTCAGGTTTAATTATCCAGTCCAAAATTAAGGTTATTGTAAGGGTTTATTGTCCTGCCCTATCTTTATGATAATTTCAATGTTCTATAATACATTTGTTTAAACAGATACTATGTAAACTTACAACTAACATACAAACTATTTTTGAATGAGATATTTTGTCCTCTTATACCGTAAAACGATCATGTTTGTTTAGTGAACAATTTCGTGCATTTTTCGCTTATTTAGCATAAATTGAAAGCGAATACAAAACTCCAGCAATAATAAATTATTCGGATTCATCGACTTAAGTTGATGCATAAACTATTTGTTTACGTTAGAAAACAAATAAGGGGCTTGGGATAACGAATATTATAAAACATCCGCTCATCAGAAAATTCTAATCAAATATTAGCTTTAACTAAATTCAAAGTGACAACATAGTTTTTAAAAGGGTTCGGGGTTCCCCGTCTGTCCGTCCGTTCGTCAGCTTCTCAGTCAGCAGTCCAGCTAGCTAGTCAGACAGGCGATGAATAATTAGGAAACATTAAGGAAATGAAAAAAAGAAAAGATAAAGAATATTGAGAAAAGAAAATAAAAACAGCAGATTTGATGTTGACGATGATGATAGAAAATTATAAAAGTAAATGCATGTACTTAATTGACGTAAAAAATAGGCTCTAAATGCATTTATCCATAGTCATTTGTTTTGTGCGTATATAGGGTATTGTCATGTCTCGGTAGTAATACATAACACCTATGGGCATTGTTAGAAAATAAAAAAAAAAATAATGAATAAAGACACGGTGCATATCCATATCGGTACCCTCTTTGCGAAATCTGCTCAAACGGTACCCTCTCTGAACATGCACAGGTCATTCTCTGCTAAAAAAAACCAGCGATAGATACCAATCCAGTAAAATTTCATTGTAATAAGGAAAGGAGGTATGTCACGTAGAAAAGATGTATACCACGGAACACTAGGATGTTTTATTTATGTGCTGATTTGTCATGTGCCAGATTTTCATGTACTGCAACTTCACAATAAGCTACAAAAAATCGACTAGTCTTGCTTCGCCCATCACCTCGACATATTTTTTCGGGCTGAAATGAACCAGTGGCTTGATTATATATGCATCATACATATTTAATATGTTCATATACATATCATCTTCGGACAAATGGCAGTATAATGTCAAAAATAAATGTAAAATTCATAAAAACACCCTACTTTCGGTTTTGCAGCGGCACGGGCTACCTCTCTTCATTTAGATTTTTATATCACAGGTACCCTCTCATTATTGAACACATAGGTACCCTCAAAGCACGACATATGCTTTTATTTGCGTTAATCGTTAAATGTGTATGTAATACTTTTTCCTTTTATGTAAATATTACATACTTAATGTCTTTGAAGACAAGTAGTCGACCTGTAATGTGTATTAGTAATCTTAGACGTCTAAAATACTTATGGTCGCCGTCGGCGTCGTCGAAAATAACGAAATAACGACCTGCCATAATAGTTGTAGTCATGGTCGAAGTCATGAGCTATCTTGTCGGCACAGTCTTAAAATGTGTAGTCATGGTACCGTAGTTGTGGAGAAAGTCTTTAAAGTTGTATGCGTGGCCGAGCTCCTAATAATCTTAGATAACGACTTGTAGTCATTAAAGACGTCTTAATCGTAGTTGTGAAGTCGTGACCGTTGTTACCGGCATAGTCTTTGAAGACGTAGTCGTTATTATCTCTGTAGCCTCAGCTTTATTCTCTGTTGTAGAAGTAGCAGTTAATGTAGAGGTCTTAAATGTGTAAGTAAAATTAACATTTGTGGTTAAACACGTTGTTATCTTTGTGGCCGTAGTCGTATTCGTATTACTCCACATCGCATTAGTCGTATTCGTATTCAAAGAAGTTGTTGTTCAGAGGCTCGCATAATATAATTTTATTCAACTCGTGCAATAAATTCAGTATTGAACTAACACTCATTCAATATCCTCTATATAACACTGCTCTTTCTAATTAAAAGTCGTTTACTGCAGTGGCGTTATGTTTTTACAAAGACAAAGAAGGAAAAAAATAAACGAGTGAGGAGGAGGCTCTATAATCGATACAAATTTAAGAAATAAACAAGAGTGACATGGTGGCCCTAATATTGCTCACATAAATATGAATACTCTAAATGAAAGGGAACAAGTTATAATGTAAACTATAGCGAAACTGGTTGATATTGCTAAGGGAAAACAATAGTTAGTAAAGAAGTCACTGGTTGCTATAAAAACTCAATGATTTCCTTGGAACTCAGTGCCTGATATGAGCTTCAATGGTAGATTCATTCGTTGCTATGGAAAGCTAATTTTTGCTATTATAGAAGTCATTGGTTGCTATGGAAATGTCCTGTTTGCTATGAAAAGTCAATGGTTGCTATTAAAGTCACTGATTGATTTGGAAGTGAATGGATAGTACAGAAAGTCACTAGTTGCTATTTATGTCACTGGTTGCCTTGGTCAGTCACTGGTTGCTTTGGAAGTCATTGGATTATATGGATAGTCACTGGTTGCTATTGAAGTCAGTGGTTGCTATGAAAAGTCACTGTTTGCTTTGGTATTGTATGGCTGTGCTACGAAAAGTCGCTAGAGGTATTTAAGATGTTTCATGCTAAAATCCAAAGCTTTAGTCTTCGTCATTTTATAGTGACATGTAGTGTAAACAATGAATAAAAGCCGCAAACGGAAATAATAGGAAATCACATTTCAACTTGAATGTATGATTTTGTCCGCTGCATATTAGGATTGAACAAATTTAAACAGGTTTAACATTCTTTTATGTTGTGCTAGCTGCGCACGATGACGACACGTGACATCAGCACGGAACGCGGTCATTATGTCAAATGTTTATAAATAATTGGAACGGAATGGATGAAAAAAAAGGCAGAATCATTTCAATTTGACAAAAATCCATTAACATGTCCTACTTCCTTTTTCCATAATGTATTTACATAAAAGTGCATGATCAATTTTGATTGGTTACTGTTGATAATCTGTATACATTTCTTTTTATATACCCCAAATCGACTGAAAAGATTGGTTTGCTGATTTAAATAATGATATGACTTATGATTTACTCGTCCTTTATAAAAAATCAGTAGATTATTTTTCAAATAACAGACTAGGAAGAGGACCATTTTAACTCTATTATACATATGCAATTCTTACACGTCTAAAAGAACAAAATGTCAAATAATTTGGCGACGTTTAAAATCTCCTGCTATGAATATTAATGACACAAATTTAAATATGCTGTGTCAGAAGAAAAAAAATCCCCAAAAATAAATAGATTAAGATAAATGAGTTTTTAAAAAAAGAAGTAAAAAATTGATTTTTTATATCACAAAAATATTATTCCAAATAAATTATGATTCCTGGTATCAGAAATAAAAAATAGATAAATAACTAAAATAAATGAAAATAAAAAATGAAATAAAAGAAATAGAAAAGTCGTAAGCGCTATAAATAAATCATGAAAAAATCGCTGGGATGAGGTTTCGTTTGTCTTGCTTTAACAATTATTTGCGTAATTAGACAGTCTCTTAATCAAATATTTTCAACGTTCTCGTCTTACATAGTATTTGGTTTACATTATTTATAATACTTACTGACTGAACCTGGAAGTAAAATAAACCTTACTGCGCGACTGTTAAAGCAATATAGTACTTTGTGAAGTAATGTCGCGTTGAAAAAATATGGAGAATATCTTCTTAATTTTCATTCTCCTGGGATTTGGTATTGGCCTTTCAACACAAAACACCGTAAGTCTTTTCTTTTTACTTTTAATTACCAATTTATTAATTGGTGTCTTAATATCACAAGCAAAAATAATAATTTATTGGTTAAGATGCATTTAAACTTACAATATTTAAACATGCGCTTTTTTCTTTTAAAGACACAAATCCTTTGAAATGAGTATTTTTAGCGAGGAAAAACATGTGTTTTATACTCGTATAATTATGGTTTTAGAGCAAACTGGAAACAATGTCACCCGAAAAAAATTAAATGTGAAATAATTTGTCATAAAAGTATGCATGTAAAACTACTCTGACATTTTGACTTCCATTTACAATACTAAATCACATTTTGTGGACTTAAAAGAACTCCAACGAGTCCCAAAAGCCTAAAATATATAAATTAAATTTCTTACATAGATCATCTGGGACATAAAAAACAGAACGATATGCAAAAAGATAATAAGAAATTAGAAATATATGCTGGAAATTCCGAGTAATAAAGTTAAAATTGTATTTTTGTGCTTCTTTACCCCGATCTGAGTGAAAAGAGTTGCAATAATTATTTTTTTTTTCAATTTTGGTTTTTTATTTACGATTAGTATAATTATTCTGAAAAAAAAGATTGTGATTTGTATATGACATTTTATCTTTACATAACAACGTCTAAGTTATGAATTTTTGCAAAAAAAAAATCTCTTGCAAGAAAATAAGAACTAAGAACTTTGATAACTACTTTGATAACTTTAATATATCCAATTTAAACAAAGAAGTTCATATAAATAAGATGTAAAAAGATGTTTGGTGTCTGTACGTTACTAAGATTCTTAGATAAAAAGGAAGGTGTGAAAAAAGATTTAAACGAATACAACGATTTTTTTATTATTCTGCAGGGCGTTGATTCCAAATTAAATGCAGAAAAATGTTCCATCGACGAAATTGAAAATTTGGTAAACATAGAATATTGTCCGGAAGAAGATATAATTGATAACACGGTTAAACATCAGGGAGTGTGCACAGCGGAAGATGGAAAAGTGTATACTTGCGAACACGGTCACTGGTCAGGAACCGATAGCTCTGTCGGTATGAAATGAATTTAAAATCTTACACAATCTTATTCAATATAAGGATAAAGCATCTTTAAAAAATTTAAAAAAATATTTTTTTATCACATTTTTAATTGTGTAAGTTACACAAGGAGAGTTAAGACATCAAATGTTTTTGTGAATGATAGAAAAGGTACCGAGAATGTAGTAACAGCAATATCTTTTTCTGCACAGTATCATGTATAATGCCAACCCTTTGCTAAACACACTGATTTTTCTGTTTTATTTATTAAAGGGAACCCAAATTACAACATATATTTACAAAATGGAATGGCTATTGACATTTTAATTACAATAATCTTTTCTACAAATATCTTTGATTTTCAGATTTAAATTTGTTTGAATCTTAAATAAAAGTATTAATCTATTTTTTAATATATTTTCCACAGCAACAATTAGCAGAAGAAAGCGGTTCTTTTGGGTTTTTTTCCCGGTGGTGATTTGCGTGTTTTTTTGTAAGTAAAAATTCGTAAGAAAGTAATTCTTTTATATATATTTATTCCATTTAATTATGACCTTGATAATTTACCAAATTTGTATTCCATTTTTATGTACTTTTAATAAATTTTTAATGCAGTGAAACTATTCATATTAAAAATGTCCGGTTAATTGCTTACAGGTTTGTAAGCTCTAAATAAATCAAAGCACAGAAGGCGCTGACTTTGTTTGGGTCTCAGAATGTCAGAAAGGTGAAGGTTGTGAAATTATAAACCAATTTGTTTTTGTATAGTGCCACCAATGCTTTCCAGTGTTTTAACTGTAGTAAATTGGCTATAAGACTAATTGCAACACTGTCAATTCGATGTTTATTTGACTTAAAATTAAAAAAAGAATGAGTTGCCTCAACGGGGATTTGAACTCGAGACCTTTCGATTCGTAAGCGAGCATGCAAACCCTTCGGCCACGGTGAAATTATAAGTTAATAACCTGAAGAAAACCATATTATTCTAAATTAGGGTTTGTAACTCTTATTATTTCGACGCTAAACACAGATGTAAATAATCATGGTGCTTACTGTAAGCATGTATATCTATAAAGAATGAAACAATATTAGAAATCTTCGACCATTCGGGAACTACTTTGCTTGAAAATTAATGCGCCGGTCGTTTGACAATCTTTACGCATTGATCTCCCCTGAAATTTTCGGCGTTAGTGTACATATAAAGGGAAGTAACTGCTTAAAAAAGTGGACTACTTTAGGCATTTGCAATTAACAGCATTAGGCTCTGAAATTTCGCTACCATTATTTGTTTGGTCTGACGACCCAAACAAATAAAAATTGTCAGAACGGGGTCTTTTTTTGATAATTCGCTAATGAGGATATAAAAAATGCAAAAATTATTCCCTTTTTCAAAACACAATAATTGGCATTGCCGGCAATTCTTTGCTCAAACAACGTGAAAATGTTTCTGTCTCATAATGTATGAAATAAAAGTTTGTGTTACTATACAAATTACCCAGACTTTGGTGATTGTTACCAAGCTATCGCGTTCAATACAGGGTCATTATATAGAAAAAGTTAAATATTTAAGTGGGTTATTGATATCTATAGAATAACAGTTACAAATCATTCTACTTTATATTTTCTTTTTATAGATTTTTTTGAATGAATACATTGACAATGTTGAAACTTGTTGAGATAATTTAAATTTTAATCATAATTTCCTTAAGTTATTCATGGAGTACAAAACATTGTAATTGGCTGGTGCCGTCATGTGGGCACTTCCATTTTCTCTTCAACTCTTGCCCTATTCTTTGTCACAAAATAGGTAGAAGGAGGCGAGGGGGAGGTGTGAGGACAATTACCAAGTATCCGCCTACATTCTCACAACCATGTACACCAAACGATATCCAAAGTAATTACAACATTGGTGAAGGAGAGGACAGCGTTGTTGTCAGCTGGACCGTGCCAAGAGCCTCGGATAGAAATGGAGGCACACCAAGGTATTATCCTTTGGTTAGGATCTCAATGTCTATTTCCCCTGTAAATGTTGAAGCTAAATGCTGGACCATAAATAATTGTAATTGACCAATTAATACAAAGAAATAAGATATAGTAGAACGATAGTATTAATCAGATTGCTGCGTGTTTTGACGTTCTTTCTGTTTTGTATCATAGGCAAAAATAAAAACGATTCCCCTGTCGTCACACTATGTACTCCAAGAAAAATGTAAGCAATAAACAAGCATCTGACTATGACTTTTCTGTCATTTTCATCAAAATAAATAAACTTAAGAAAAAATGTAGCCAATCAACGAGCATACTTTATGTTTATCCTCGACAAACAGTGCGGTGCGGGTAATTTATACCTGCACTACAGTTATCGCACTGTGCAATTATTCGTATACGATGTAACTCATTTAACAAATTTTCAATAGAAATGTCTCCAAACTTTATTACAACGTATTCATAATGAAGTTGAACATCCGCAATAACTTTTGTTTGTAAAATATCAATTACAGTGTTACACAAGTTGGTGGTGGTACAAATGGAGGTCGATTCGATGGAGCTACCTATGGAAAGACGCACTATATTACTTATAAAGCTACCGACTCCGATGGCCTTACTGGACATTGTTATTTTTCCTTCACTATCACTGGTAGGTAATGTGTTCTATGGAAGACCATTGTTGTTCTTTTTTCTATTCTTTATTGGATTATTTTCTTTTTGGTATGCTAAGTCGACAGTCGCGAATACTCATGGCAAAATGACATTCTTGTATTTATGCACCTTCAAGCATTTACATATAAAAAATTGTAATAATTTCAAATCTGTTATGGTTACTTAATAGATGCTCTGAGTTCACTTTTTATAATCCGAACCCTTATTTTAGGACGTTTCAGAATAATACATTTTATTCCTAAATTTATGTATTTAGATTACTTCCTTTAATCTAAATTTTATTCCCCTATTTTGATATCGCTTATGCTATGGATTGTAGCTGTATTATTTCAGATCATTATTTTGTCTGACATTGAATGTGTGATTTTTCTGTCTAATGTTTTATTGCGATACGAATTATGGAAATTTAAAGTGGATTGGTCTACCATGGGCACATTTTGTTTTCAAGAAGTATTTCAAAAATCGATAAAAACAATAGAAATATATCATTCGTAATCATATAAAATGTAATTTGAAAAAAGAAAATGTTGACAAAGTTCTAAGTGATTTAGTATGAGCATTTATATGATAAATGATAATATTTTGTTCTAGTAGAAGATTATCTGCTATATGTTATGTCCAATACTACATACTGTCGTCGTTATAATTTATTGTATATTATGTACACTGTACATTAATGAATGATAAATGTTATAATTATGGCAGAACGAATAGAACACAGCTGAAGAGTAAAATGTATAATAAATAAGTCATTAACTATGCATATTTCTTTTTCTGCAAGAATCGACTTGTAACTCCCTGTCGTGGCCACCAAATGGCGCACGGACGTGCGACAAGAAGAATATTCTCGGAAGTTCATGTCATTATACATGTAATACTGGGTACCAGCTGACTGGAAGTAGTACAGTAACGTGTCAAAATGCAGCATCGCCATCATGGTCAGCCATTCCAACTTGTGAAAGTAAGTAAGACAATTTTAATTTAATTTTTGTTTAATATTTGAAAAAAAACTGTTGCTTTTCATAGAAAAAACCACAAAGTGAAAAGTAAAAAAATAATCCATTCTCTGAGTCAAGTCGGAGTGTGAATATATATGCAAGTGTTATTGTTTTAACACCGCAATTGTGATAATACCAACATACCCAGCATACCATAATATCACACGTCTTTTCAGCCTATGGCACCAAAATGAATATAAAACAAATATAACAGTGACATATATTTGTACTACTCCTGAATGAATAAGCATAATGATATAATCAACATGACATACCTCTATTTCGGACCGGACGTAGCTCTATGGAAATTTAGTTGAAACACATATTCTTATCAGATGAATTATCACGTAGAATCAAACGCACACACTGTGTGAAATATTTAAAGGTACAATATGCAACAGAAACGAATTCATTTTTTCCTTCTCATTCAAAAATGTTCTTAGATCATGTTAGATGCTCATCACCTAAAGAAAGTTGAGCAAATGTGAAATTATTTGTCGTAAATGTAGCAAACTGAAAACAAAATAGTATTCCGACTTCCATACAAAATACTAATTCTTTATAACTGTACTCATTGCCAAAAAGCAACGGAAGCTAACGATTGGCCAATGTTTCTTTTTAAAAAAATAGAACATGACTTCAAAGTTTAGAAGCGTTTGAAAAATAAAAAAATGAAAAAAAATATTGGCGAATAATAGGCCTTCAATGTTATGTTCTATTTGTTATAGAAATCACCTGTAGTGAGCCGAATTACCCCGAGCATACAACGGCACAGTGTTCGGATCCAGACTACGGCTACTTGTCGGTATGTTCAATGAAATGTGACGTAGGGTACACCCTGAAAGGAGCTTACTTTATGCAATGCCAGGCAGACCGTACATGGTCAAACGCTGGAGCTGCATCGTGCGTTGGTAAGGTGTAGTATGTAAAGTAGGATAAAATCTCACTGAAATTTGCTTTTTATGTGTATATGAGTGTAATTTACTTAATATACATTGTACATAATTTTCTGTAATGCAGAACGTGCTAGTACTTTGATTGAAATTAGTCATTGGATTCATTTTTACATTTTTCTTAATTCATAAATATTTTGTTTACGATTTAATATAGATGATTCGCCGCCGACTATTTCTTGCGTAACTCCTCAGATTTTTTACGCGGACCGAGGTGTGACGACAAAATCAGTTACCTGGCAACTTCCTACAGCGTCTGACGCCACAGACGACAATCCTTCCATTGTACAAACGTTTGGTCCAACAATGGGAGCAGTTCTTGAAGTGGGAACAGAAATAGTAAAATATAAGGCAGTTGATGAAGATGGAAGCGAATCTCAAGAATGTTTTATTCAGCTTCAGGTTGAAGGTAGGAGATGCATTTTTAAGCTGCCCATTTTTAATGATACTTTGGATCAATATTTAAAGATGCCATGAATTATGCATACACTTTTTTTCTATTATTATACTAAAAACATGTACAATACACAACATACGTTAACAATGAACAACAAAATCCAAATCGAATTTTTGACTTATATTTTTCGAATATATCTTTTGTAGCTACAAATTAGAACAATTAAATGCATTGTGGGGTTGGTAATGTGACGGTTTATATCATTCATAAAAATATGTTAGCATCAAAGTGAAGTAACTGTTCATTTTTCTGACACCTTATTAAATGTTCTGTCTGTTGTAGAAATAATTTGTGGTCACCCGTTAGATAATTTTACTGATGAGTACATGAGATTTACGTGTTCAACACCAAGCTCTGGATATGTTTACGGTGCATCATGTCGGCTGTCATGTAGCGCGTACCTGCCGCTAGAGGGCACTGATCTGATCACGTGCGAGGCAAATGACCAATCAGAAGGTGTTTGGAGCTGGGGATCTGGTGACAAGCCTTATTGTAGAGGTAGGTTTGACAGACAACGAGTTGCAAAACCTCATTCAAAATGGTCATGTTTTAACGCATTTCATAATAGACGTTTAATGTTCCATGGCTCACAGAGGCTTCTAGTGGTGGCATAAGTCTACCATAAGGACCAGTGAAGACCACGATCAATTGGTATATCTATGCCGTCTGATCAAATTTTGCAAATGTGGCTATGAAACGTTAAAAGCTACCTGAAAACCCACATTGACATTTTGCTTACAAGGCAGTTAAAATTTATATTGTGTCTAGTATATATCGTAGAATATTCTTACAAAAATATAACAATAAAACGTTTTCTGTTTGCAGAAATCGCTTGTCCGGAATTAGAAGCACCAATTAATGGAGCTCTATCCCATGACACAGTATTGACAAGACCGTTACGTATTATGTCGTGTAATAACCTATTCGATATACCTGATATGGGCACAAACTTTAATGGACAGTTTTTATGTAAAGACGATGGAAATTGGACTCCATTTGATACAGTGCCAGACTGTATAGGTAAAGTATATAAAGAAAGTCAGGGTTCTAACCTGATTGGTTCAAATAAAGGTTGATATGAATGAGATTAAAACTTTATATTTGATATATGAATTAAAAAAAAAAAAACACAGATACTTTAATATAGATAAAACCCCTTTTTTCCAAAAAGAATGAAAACGGTTTACTTAGTGCAAATTAGATTTAAAAAACCCAACTTTTTCATAATAAAAGGAATTAATCAATTTCTCTCCTTGTTAGGCTTTGCGTATTGCCACAAGATTAGAAATATCATATAATATTTATATTTATAGTGTATTTTAATAGAGGTATAATTATATAGAAATCAGTTATTTGTTCCTCGGGTTGTGTTATATTTTCAAACCAACTAGAGCGTTCATTGCAAATATATTTTATGGTAAATATAAATAATAACACAAGTTTAACACGTGTTTTAAAATGCGTATTTGAATAACTGCAATCATAAATCTTGAAAACATTATAATAGCAACATTTATTTTACAGTTAAACTTCGTTCGCTCGGAATCGGATCGGTCGAAAACCTCCATTCGCTCTAACTCACCGTCCAGTCCCGGCAAAATCTCTGTACATTGTATATTATCTATTGTTCTACCAGTTATGTTGGTTGTTAACTCACTAAAACTTAACGCCAACATTGATGCAATTGAAAGTCTACTGTTGCTTTATCAGATAAGAAAAGAAGTATGTATACGGATATGAATAAATATTTTGTCTAAAATTATTCTACTGTAGTCTTGTTTTATCTTAATCTGACCATTAACGAAGTTTAAAACAAGCTTAAAAATATCTAAGGACATATTATTTATATCATAAACTGATAAATTTTCACCCTTTATAGAACCAAAGAACCCTCGATATGTAAAGCTACCGGCTGAGATATTTTACTATGGCGGGAATTGTGGCGATGAGGCGACTATGGCAGAAATTAAGGAGAATTTCCAAAATATAGTTGATACAAAACTTAGCCCATTATTCACAATAGTTTGCCCATCTGGAGAAACCTGTCTTGCTGAAGATATTGTCGTAACATGTGGACCTATTCAGACTCGCAAGAAGAGATCTCTGTCCTGGACAATAAACAGTCGTCATCTTCGTTCTCAAGAATACGAAGGTAAGACAGTGTCAAATGCACTGTAATTATTATGTTATAGTATTTGAAAAAAGGAAGAAAATACGTTCCACCATGTCTAGACATTTTTATAGACATATTGTATTTATTATATTTTGATTTATAAGAAATGATCAACATAATTTGGTAGTTATATTTGGTACAAGAGAACCATTCCATTTCTCACCCCCTGTCCCTTACCTCTTTGATAAGTGATTTGGAAACAGGTACAATTGTCAAAGAACGTAAGTATTTTAAAGGTTAAAAATGGCCGCAGAGTTGTCATTAATTGATGACGTGAATTAAAATTGTTAGCCTCGACTAAACAATATCTGAGAACATCGATCACATGCTATTGTTTGTTTTTTTTCACTTCCAATGTGACTTATTTCTAAGTTCTGATATTCTCATGTTTACATGTAGACATCAGATGATCTGCACTCTAATCAGATTGAGTTTTTTCATGACTATCATCCCAGTAAAGATAGAATAAACACTTTTACACTATACAATTTTCTTTGATAAGCTCATATAAATTGTACTAATTTTTTGAAATATATATTTTCAGTGCCAACTAGAGAACATGAAATCGAAAAACGAAGCACAGAGACCCATTTGCTAATTTTGGAATTTTATATCGTTAATCCTTTGAACTTAACCAACACAACATTTTTAGATGCATTAACTTATTACGACGATATACAGCTCAATATACTGAAACCGGCAGTTCAAGAACTGATCAACAACGGTACTTTTGACATCGCAAATTTCGTGCTGAAATCCGATTCATTTGCGACGCCAAGTTACGGCGACATAATATGCGATGAAGGTTACATGCTGGACCAATCAACATGCAGTAAGATACATTGTTTAGATTTTGCCAATAAGAAATACTAAATTTGAGATTTTCTGACAGTTTAATTCGCTTTAAATTAAAGCGGCCTTCATCGTTTCTAAAGGTTAAATGTGTTATTTTTAGAAAATTATTTCATATAGTTGTCAACTCAAAAGATTTGCCCTCGATAGAATACATAAACAATAAGGAAACCCCTAGATACCTCTAATCTGCCGACCCGCTCTCTATATATAAATAAGAAAGCACTCTCTATATGTAAATAAGTAAGCGCTCTCTATATGTAAATAAGTAAGCGCTCTCTATATGTAAATAAGTAGTCTAGATCTTCTATTTTTAGAAACGAAAGTTACTGGCAGTTATAAATAGCTCTCCGGGCGCTGATTTGAAGAAGGCTTTAAAGTGATATGATGTGCTTTTCCAAGATAAAATTATTGAAATACTTAGTTTGAAACAACACTTTAAGTTTTTTTTCCAAACAAACAAATAAAAAAAAGTTGAAGGCTACTTTAACATGTTCCCGGTAGCATTTTTAAGCCGTGTTATTGTAATGAACGCTTCGGAAGTTGCTCAACGAAATAAGAAAAGAGTCCTACGTCGCTATTTTGGGGCTTTTTTTAATTGTTATTTTTTTATTAGCGTCTTGCTTTAAAGCATAAACTAGTATGATTTTGTGAAAGCAGCTATCAAAATAAGAATATAATACAAATGTATATTAATATATTACAAAATATATGACTGACTACCGAGAGAGCCTAATGTTAGGGATATTTAACTTGGATGTTAAAAATCAACGTATAGAAAGTCTTAATTACCTGGTAAGAAAAAAATCAACAAAAGGTAAAAAATAAGAAAGCTACTGTATGTTAATTTAAAGCAGCATCATCAATTCTCTTCGATTGTGTTCCTATGTTCTGTACACGGCTGAAGATTTTAGCATTAGCTTCCATTTCTATATTGTCGAATTTTATACGTTTTTTTAATCGACTTTTCGAATATAAGCAAAATATTTTTCAGAGCCATGTCCGGTTGGCTACTTTCTTAACCAAACAAGCAACCTATGTGATCAGTGCCCTGCCGGGCTGTATAAGGACGTCGAAAGTGCAAGCACGTGTTCATCATGTCCTAACGGGTACACAACACAGGTATCTGGGTCCAAGTCCGAGTCTGATTGTGTCAGTGAATATTTACCGTATAATACATTAAAGTTTAAAATATGCTTTACATTTAGTGTTTTGACAATACTTAACGCATTTATTGACAGTTCCACGGAAATCGCATCTTTACGGCCTTTTCCGACTACCGGATGTACTCGGTATCATATCGGAAGCGGTTGTGACCATGGTTACCAGTATTAAAGTGCACCTCTTATATTGCATTTTTTAATAACAACTGGATTCTATTTTCTTCAGAACTATGTAGTCCGGGAACATATTCTGCAAGTACGGTTGAGATATGTAACACGTGTCCCCTTGGTTACTATCAAGATGAGTATGGACAGACGACATGTAAACAATGTCCTACCGGTACAACAACTGCATCAACAAACAGTTCGTCTGCTGATGATTGCAAAAGTAAGAATTTCAGCCCTTGATATTTTTTCTTTTATCTCTATTATACCATTTTAATCTGTTTTTATGTCTACATTTTACACGATCTCCTGTCCTCGGCAAACTTTAAGACAAATTCTATATAGTTTATATATTAAATACTACATGTATATAGTCAATATACTAGAAACAATGTAATCATTATAGAAAATACTAGACAGTGAACGTACCATGTACTACAAAGTCAATATACCAGACATTTCATAGTCAATAAACTAATACTATATAATTAATATACGAGCACATACTACATAATATACCACATGCGATGTATTTAAGATACACTTGTTTAGAATTACACAATGGTATCAGCAAATTATGGAAAGCCGCAGTTATGGAAAGGCACAGTACTGGGGCTTTCCATAGAATGTAAAGTTTCATGTATTATCATCATTGTAATCAAGGGATGTAACCTTTCAAGGATTTCTTTGGTTTCTCACCTTCATTATGTCAAAAATCGTTTTCTATTTTCCCCCTAGTATTTGAGGAGTGCGTGTCTTCACCATGTAACGGACATAACTGTACCAGTGTCCAAGACAATTATATCTGTACTTGTGATGGCGGTTGGTCTGGGACTAATTGTACGACACCACCGGATAGTTGTAATGGCAACGCATGTGAAAATGGTGCAACGTGTATAAGTGGAACTACCAATTACACGTGCAGTTGTGCTACTGGATACAGTGGTCCGTTTTGTGAAGTTTCACCATGTAAGTTTTTATGAAATAAAAGTTAATTTATCCGTTAATTGTTTTATTGTGATAATAAATGAATAGATAAAATCTTAGTCTGATACAGTAATTCAACGTGTATTGCATTACTTTAAGGCCCGATTAATCTGCGCAAAAATATCAATTTTACTTAAAATATTATTAATTATCTCTTGGATGAATTGTTCCACTATCCAAATTTTTAACTCTTTTGCCGAATAACTAGGTCATTTTTTGTTTGTTTTTCATTTATAGTACACTAAGCTATTAAGACGGTGACTGATTATTTTGTTTTGAAATCAAAATGCCACTTTGTTTACATTATAATACTTTTGTCACAACATGTGTCATATTGACTGCTGTTTTGGTCAGATAAGCATCTCAAATGTTCTAAGTCTTGTTAAAGCATTATAAAACACATGTTTGACAGGAATAAAGATAATAATTTCCGATACTTACTGTACCTTTAAAGAGTATGCATAGTTAGAGAGAAAAAAGCTGTTTTGATATAGATTTTTCCCCTCATTTTCTGCAGTGGATGGCGGTTGGTCAGACTGGACCGATTCAGCATGTTCAAAGAGTTGTGGAACTGGTAGTTTGACTAGAACCCGACAATGTAACAGCCCCGTCCCAGATACACACGGTGCTGATTGCGTTGGTGACGCTACAGAAACAATAGCTTGTAATACAGATGCTTGTCCTGGTGAGATTTGTATCTGAATCTTTTGCATGTCTAAATATAAAGATTTTGTTTTTGTGAAATGAAAAATATATGTCTTTTTTTCTTATTTTTTTTAAGTTTAAGGGTGAGTGCTAGCCTACTTGATGGCCTGCGATACGTTATTCGTATACAAATGGTTAATATAAAAGCTTTCAATCTATAGTAATGTCACATGACATCGCTGACTTTATACATAAAGTTATAAAAAGAATCTTACATTTGTTTTTTTTTATAGATTTATGTATCTATTTTGTACTAAAGCTTGCGACAGAAATACCCTATAACATTGTCCTGAACTCGTTGAAAAATATTAGAAAATAAGAAACGTCCCTGTATACACGATACCACATTTTCTCCTTTTTAATGTGTTGATGGAAACACTGTTGCAGCCATTCTTTACTGGTGGAGGTTTCAGTTTGGTTTGAGCCACTCGACTATGGACGCCCTACATCACCGTTTTAAGATATCTTTATTACTACATGTATGATTAAACTACTTTTAGAGGTTTTTAGAACAAAGTCAAATAGGTAAACTACGATGCAGATACCTTCGAATTTTAAATACAAAAGATCTTTTTTCCTTTATTTACATGATTTATGTTTCAATTGCTGTTTCTAAACCACAGTTTGTGAACAACTCACGAGCGCATCCGGGACCTTGTTCAACTGTTCTACAAACGGAACATTCGGTGATGAGACATGTACAGTATATTGCGAGGATGGTAAAGTACTTCCACCCGGTTTAGATGGTGGACAGTCATACAGCTGTGGTCCAAGCACCAACTACGAATGGGATTATTTGGAAAATACTCCCAGCTGTGTCGGTTAGTTGCTAGTATTTTAAAAAGTAACATACCGTGAAACATTATTATAATAAGATAATATTGTGATATAAATTGCCTATGATCGATTAAAAATACTTCATGTATTACGGTAAAGGCACATTTTTATTGCTGCAAATATTTGAATTTCGTACTTCACCATAATAAAATACATGTATACATGTAGATCGTTTACAAAAAATATATATTATAATAACAGCACATTGTTTAAAGAGCAAAAGCAAATTAATTTAAGAAACATATGACACGCGTTGTTTAGATTATTTGCGTTGACGCTTTCACTTATCTAGCAAAGCACAGTTCAGCCGCTGCACCGCATGCCTACTTATTACCATTTATATTTTCTTTTATTTCTAGATCCTGTCGGTCCAGGGAATGTTAGCATAACCATATCTGTAGAGTATGCCACAGATATTCCCACCAGTATTGCGTCAGATTTTATTGACTTAATAAAAAACCAAACATCAGGCCTGCAGTGCTTTGATTCTGCTAACTGTCAGACGAATATAGAAATAGATCAGTCTACCTTGACGATTGTGTTTAATATTCCTACATCCCAGGGACCAGACCTTGATTATAGCGACTACATATCGAGTGGAATACGTAAGTTTTATATTTTGGTCTGTTTTATGTCTATTCCCGGACCAGGGCTTTTTTTTTTGACAAGAATTTGAATTGGTATAACAAATAATGTTTTGCATGTCGTTACATTTTTCACGTCGTTACATATTTCGAAAGGGAACCCTGTGGTGACTGAGTTGTATAGCATTTAAAGATTGATAAAATACCGGATAACTTGAAATAATCTGAAAGTTGCCGGATGACTTGAAATATTACGGAAGTTTCCTGATGACGTGAAATATTTCAAAATTTATCGAATAACGTGTTGCATTTTCTGCCTAAACATAGGAAAAATATCACTAAAATCAAAATTATATTCAAAGTTAAAAATTCTTTTATTACACAATAAGACATGGCATAAAAGCACTTTAATTAGATAGGCTGTCTTTCATATTTATGAAAATCTTTTCAAGATTTTTTCACATTATATAGAAATATTAAACATGCATTTATATTGAAAAGAGATAATCTTAAATGAACACTGTATTTACATAACATGCTTTTGTACGGATTTTTTTTCATTTAAAACTTTCAATTATTTTCATATATTAAATAGCAAATGGTGCTCTACAAGAGGTTATAGACGCAATCAATCTTTTGGAACAAACTGCCGAATACATTCAAAATAATACGAATGAGTTGTTTGACGTCACCACTGACGGCGTGACGTACACAGTTGTAGACGACAGTGTAACAATTGATGCTGGAGTCACGTGCGATAGCGGATTTGTTGATTATGACGGCATTTGTGGTAAATAACCACTCAATAGGAGTGTAAAATTTTAAATATACATGGCGAACTGCATTTGTTTTATTACAAATTTCATGATTATATTTTCTATTTCCCTTTAATTTGAAAACTCTGAAAGAAACATTTTAAAAAATATTTAAAACTTTTATAACATTTCGATTCAAAAATATGCATTCGTTTGCGTATTTCAATCACTTTGGACATTCCAATAACATTTATATGATCTTGTAGTTGCATGTCCGGCAGGCACGCGCTCCATAGATGACGTGTGTGCATTTTGTGAGAAGGGAAAATATCAGTCGAACGCTGGACAGACGACATGTATATCATGTCCGGATGGGCAGACGACAAATGCTATAGGCTCAAAGGATAGCTCTCAATGTATAATAGGTAATATATCTTACAATAAAATTAAGATTCTTTAAAGGAGTAAAACAACATTAATTTTCTCTGATAACTTTGTTCTGGGGCTTATTAATAATTGTAGCTTTTTTAACTGAAAAGAACATTTTTAAGAAGTGTTTACACGTATAATTCTTAGTTATAAACAAAATTTTAGAGTTTTGCTTCAGAAATTATTTGTTTTGTCAAATGTGGTAGTGAACATACCGCAAACTAAGCTTATTTATTAAAAACATTTAAAAAAGAGGGCATATCCTTGGCTTTATTACACATTCTTGTACATGTAATAAGTTTGTACAAAATAATATATCTAACAATTGTCGAGCGAGCTTGAAATTTCTTTTTATCATTTTTATTGATTTTAACCGACATAATTATGTTTACTTGATAAATATAGAATCAACATCAACAAAGAAGCCGCCTTCTGGCAAACGCCCTCGTGACGGTGAGTACTGTACCCAAATTCTGTATAGATGTGAGCTGTAACAAATGTGTGTCACATTCATTAAACCAGATATATTTATGCAGTTCATATTAGTTTGAAACAAAGACATTTGCCTCTTTGGACATTAGCTTTCATCAAACATTTATCCCCTTATTCTGCGGTTGCGGACATATGTCACCTCATATTTTTTGAGATGCTATTTGCCCAGAATGTCCTATAAATTTGAAGACCGTTAGGGCAGACGTTTGCTCATAATTTATTTCTTCGCAGTTTGTTTCGTTTTCTATAGAACGTGCGACTTTACTTCTGTGTCACTTTATTCCGTTAAGAATATGAAAGTAATACAATAGTTCAAAGAATCAAAGAACTAATAGAAATGTTGCTATATCCGCCAAAAATCTTACATTTGTTTCAGTTTAGCACTATGCTGTTTAATCTGATCTGTTTCAGAACAAATCACATTCGGTGGTTTACATTCGCAATTTCATATGCAAAAAAAAACAATAAAAAAACATGATTTTTGAACTGGTAAATCTAAAATGCTCCGAATCAACACAATTCAAATTGAAACGAAAATATAGAAAACTTTTAACAAGAATTACTCTCGTTTTGAAAGCAGTAAAATGTTAATTATAACCTGGTTTTTCCTTTAATTATAAATTAATTGTAATCTCTATTTCAGATGATGATAATAACAATACCGTGACGATAGCAATCGCAATTTCTGTGACAGCACTAGTTATTGCATTATTTGCGATAGTGATGGTTTGGTACAAGAAATTCAGGTATATAAAACATATTGATGAGATCTAATATATTAACCCTGCCTCTATCCCCAATAAATTTGTATTTGAGCGTCATTTCTAAAGCCGTGAACATGTACTGAAAAAGAAAGACACTCACTTAATTTTATGGAAAAAAACTCCAGGGAGCTTTTGTCTTTGTCAAATAATGCTTTAGAAAGGTTTCTGATTTTAGGAATTGCTGTAATTAACTGAAGTAATAAAGAAAGTGAGACTCAAAAATTAACATTAATATCAGCTTTGTCTAAATCTTTTTATTTTGTTTTTATTTATTTTCTTGGCAGACCAAAGACATCGATTAATTGCTCAACCGAAAATCTAAGAGCCGAATCATGTCGAACAAGGTTTACAAGAAGTGGCCGCGGGTGGCCCGCTTCACCAACTCGAACGGTTACAGCAATGTCACAATTTGATCCAAACGACTATCAGAGAGGTAGTGACAGCTGTCGGACGCCTGGACCACATGTCAGAGTGGCGTCTGCTAATAGCATAAGAATAGATTGTCAAAGCCCTCCGCCTTACGAAGCAGATTTGCCAGTATATACAGAAAAAGATTTGACATGTTTTGACAACACATATGCCGTTATTAACGACAGTCTCCCTGGGAAAAACTAAAAAATTAAAGACAATCAGTAAACAATTAAAGAGAGAAAAGTAAACAATTAAAGAAAAACAGTAAACAATCAAATAGAAAAGTAAGGTTAACAATATAAGTGAAAAGTAAACAATAATAGATAACGGACCCTCATGGTTAAAATTTAGTTTTCATCATGGAGGTGTGATTTGTCTAGGAGAATGAAATATTTTACACATAAATCATGTTATATAAGGTTTGTCGCAAAATGACTTCAAAGAAGATTACCCTCAACACATACACCCAGGATTATTATTATTGTTAGTAGTAGTAGTACTAGAATTATTTTATATCGTTTACAAAGAGACTCCCTTGTCCTGTTTTATAATGTGTTTTAGTTATTAGTCTATTGCAAATGTGCCGACTTAGTATGATATTTTACTGTGTTATATATATTTTGTTTATTAATAACTGTTGTGTTTTCATCTCCATACATTATACATTTAGGAACAGTACTAGTAAATGATTCCATTATACATGTATACAATCAAGTTTGTTTCGAAATATGAGACTTAGCAGTCCAGTTACTTCTGATAATTGTTAAATAAAATAATTGTCATCTTGTCATATGAAGCTATATCTAATGAAATATTTCTATAAGTTTATCAACGGTAGAGTAATATTGTTTCCATAATTTTACTCTCGATTCTTGAAAGAATTGTAACACTGAATGTCGCTGTTACTTAACACACATGGATATTGTACGTTACCATAACAAAATATTCCGGAACAAATATTAGGTTGGTATTTGAAGTGAAGTTAAATCTTTTAGCAATGATTGAGTGTAGGCGCCAAAACAAAATATTTCTGTTATACTTATAAACTTGTAAACTTTGAATTTGTAATTTTCAGTTGTAGATATATAACTTCATGCTACTTCTCGTTAATTCCATAGACATTTAATTAGTTTACATTAATAAGACACTAAATGCATTTTACAAAAAACTCGTCTCGTTTTGTTTTCTATACCCTTAGATATCCTTTTGTTTGTTTTATACAAGTTTACGAGCGGGTGTTCTACATGATCTCAATATTACTAAAATACTTCAAATTCGTAAAACAAAACTTCAAATGCTTCAGGAAAAGGTTCTCTGGTACACAATAAAAAAAAACACCGGGACCACGAATACCTAAACAAAGAACCAAACACGATTGCCAGAGGTTTTTGTTTTAGTAAAATAATTGTAAGTAGATATACTCTTTCCCGATCAGTTATCAAGTTTGCAAATTCAGGTGAAATGGAATATGTGTTTTCGTCGGTGCAGTTACTTAAGTTATTACGTGCATTTTGATTGTGAATCTTCCCGGTAAATTTAATCTTTTATTTTTGAAAAAAGGCCTTCTTTTGTTATAAATTTATTTTTTTCATCAAGGAATAAAAACCCCAGTGGGAAATGACACTTCAATTGACTTATCTTTCAAAAAAATTTAAACCAAAAAAATTCCCCAAAAAACTACAAAGTTTTTTTTATATTTGGGGTTGGGGTTTTTTTTTTAGATTAAAAAAATTAAATTTTGCTTTGGAAAAAACACAGGGAACCAAATACTTATTGTTTTAGATAAACTGCGACACGATGAAAAATATGTTAAGTATATTTTTCATGTTTAAAAAGCGAAACATAACTAATTATTTCAAAGTGTACCTTACAAGGAATAAAACAATTTTCAGATAACAAGTTCATTTATTGTCTTCAAACGGGTATGGTTTTGTGATTTATGCGAGTGAATAATAGTTTAATGAGTTTGCACTACTCCCTACATAGAAATAAATATCACAGATTGATTGCAGTAACGTAGGAATATGCAAATAATGCAGGAATTGTACAAAAGTAATGCAGATTGTGCAATTTAGTGGCTAAAACGAGCACTTCGATAAATAAATGGACCAATAGTTTTTATTGTACACCAAATAGGAACAAATGAAGTAGCGCATACGGTTGCTGAAACATAATACTTTAAACCGCATCAAATATATTTCCATGAAAATGTTTATTTTTCAAGATCATTCGCTTACTAGCGTATTTATGGCAACTTCTAATTTCGTTGATATCGTTAAAGACAATAACATACATATTACTTTAAGATTTTTTGTATTCGGTGTACCTGAGACATTTCCCAATCTACTCACGTCATGTTATACTTAATTTAGCAGATAAAATTTAATGGAGACCAATTTACGAGGTTACGCCGATTTCGTGAATGAAGCACTGAAGCAACGGCAGTTATCTCATTAAAAGTAGCTAAATCCTATTTTACCAGCTTCCTGTTGTTGTTATACGACACTTGTAGTTTGACAAATGTCTAAGGTATATAGAATATGAAAAAAAAATAAACGTTAAAATGTGTGAAATGTACATCTTTATTTGACAAAAACAAAAGTCACCTTCGAAACGGTTATCAGGTTGTCTTTCTCATGAATGATTTAAAAAATATTCCTGGTGGTTAAAGTATAATGTCTTAGCAGCCGTATGCGCTAATTCATTTCTGTAAATTTGATTTAGAATAAAATATTTTGGTTTGTTTATTTATTTTTGTTATTCGTTTTGGCACAGATTTGTCGTTACTTGCACATTCCTGCGTTACTAGATATGCACGGTGGATTCGTTCTATTAATGTCGCCCTTCCTTGTTGACATTTTTTATATTTTATTGGGAAATTTATATTTTAAACAGGCGTCATACACCTACGCACTTGTTTTCTTGTATCTTAGTATTAAAGCTACATGCCTCCAGATGAACTAAAATATTTCAAGAAAATCAAACTTGAGAAAAATGAACTGAAATTTTAAGAAAAGTAAAAAGATTCAAGATCCAAGTAATTGTTTACATGTTATGTATGATTTATGACTGATTTTAGTATATATCATCATATGTCTACTGTGTGACTATTGCAGCAGTGGCTTTTTGGCATATTTTGACATCTTTGTGGTAATTAACATGGATTATAAGTGTCATTTGCAATACGTAAATTACTTTCTTTGTTTAAGTCACAATATTTTATTTTTAAATACATTTTTAGAATTTTCATGAAAATAAGCATGAGTCTGGAGACATGCTGCTTTAAAAGATGTGTGGGGGATTTCTTTAATTCGTTTCCACCATGTGACAAAATGATATAGAGAACAGCAAAATACACTTAACTAAAAGTACTTCTTATGTGTCAAACAATGGTTATATGAAAGTTATTTGAAGTCGACGACCTTAACCTCAGGGCCATGGAAACCTATCTACAAAAGCATACATTGAGATGAAAGCAGCAAACCCAGTAAGTGATTAACTTTGAAATGAGGAAGATCTATATAAAGTCAATTGTATGTGAGTTATTCACCTTAAACGTTTTATGGAGTTGTAAGAATACGTTGCTAGATGTAGCTTAATCAGCGGTGAATCTGACATGAAGCGCGCGCAATTTCTTGCCTTTTTATGGTGCGAGAAGGAGCTTCTATGTCACTCCTACGGAAAGGGTGAGTTGGAAGATTCTTCCCTTGAAAGTTGTGGAACGAAAAATAAACCTGCGCATTCCCCGATAACTAGCGAACATATTCACGTTTCCTAGCTTTGTGATAACATTCGAAAGACAAGAACATGTTGGGACATGAAAAAAAAAACACGGACACGGATGAAAGTGAATTTGATGCCATAAGTGATTCGGATATAAACGTAATTGATAACGACCAAAGAAACGACTCAGACGATGACAGAATATTACTGTCATGTAATGAGGTGACTGAAAATCTGTGGAAAAATAATCGGTGCACCTTTTCGCCAGCGGCAGTTAAAATGTCGAGAACGCAAAATGTACATAGATTGGAGAGATTCACAACACATATTGCTAGGAGGCGTGTATTCCGAGACATGAAGGAAGATATTGACAAAGCCTTTCAGCAGTATTGAACTGTTGATAAATGCTCGTATTAATGGTCCTATTAATAAGGTACTAAGAAAATGCCTTGAATCTAAGCCTCTTAAGTTGTTGTCTTTTATTAGTTAAATGGTCCATGTCACTATTTCACGAAAATGTTTTTTATGATATTACAAATTATTCCATATATAAGTTCCTTACAATAACGCTGTTCTGTGCAAAACTTTAAGACACTTAAGTAGATTCGCTTAGCATATGGAACGTCGGTGGTTCTACTTCTAGGTGCCTGTCCTAGAAATAAAAATGCAAGGAGGAGAACTACTCCACTACTAAAGCTAAAAAGTCCCCACCTGACTTCTACTGTGTTGGTGCATGCGTAACACTTAAAAAGTATGCCTACATAGTTGTTATCCCTTAGAGTTGAACACATCAATACGATTTATTACTGCTATATTGACGATAGATATATATATATATGT
Organism: Ruditapes philippinarum; assembly: GCF_026571515.1. Classification (NCBI taxonomy): domain Eukaryota; kingdom Metazoa; phylum Mollusca; class Bivalvia; order Venerida; family Veneridae; genus Ruditapes; species Ruditapes philippinarum. The sequence goes on from NW_026853372.1 coordinate 25,940, forward strand.
AGAGCATCAGATGATAATGCCAGAACCGAAGGTCAATAACAATTCAAATTATTCTAATAAATAGGGTGAGTATTTATACCTTTATCTAAACATTATGACAATATCTTAACTCTGTGATCGATTGAAATTGTTCCAGGCAATGTACATCATCAAAATAAAACTGCTTTGATTTTGGCAAACTGCTCTTGCATCAAAGTAAATGCAGGTAGAAATGTGACCAATCGCTCAAAATTACACAAATTCTCACATAATTTGAGGTAGTTTTGTAAAGAAATTGTCCGATCAATAATTGGTCCACTGATTATAAACAATCATACATGTTAATTGGTAATGTTTTGCTATGTAAAAATGACTTTTAGTCAAACATTTTCTGAAAATACTAAAACCCTTTGTTCGTCGCCCATGTAAGTGTGTCAAAATTTCTTCAAACGCTTACAATTGAAAACAGTTTGGTTGCAATTCACATTTGTAAAAGTTCTTCCCTTGCACAATTCCAGTTAATATTACAAACAAATATTAAAAAGAAACGAGGAATGAATATGTATATTGGCAAAATCTATTAAGATATAATCGTATCAAGTGATAAAATGACGCAAAAATTGAACAAAGATCATTTCCCTTGTACCCATAAACAAACGTTGCATTGTGGATGTTATCTGTGTAATCTGCGATGTCATTCTTCAAATGTCCAAGTCACGAGCAGAATTACCACACTTGGTTTAGTCAATGTATATCGGGACATAGTTATAAGATGGTCAACTTTTTGAAATACATCTTATATGTATGTTATACGTTCATTGCAAGCTTTCCAAAAACAAATATTTTCTTATTTCACATAGTTAATTTACTTTGTATTATATTGAATGAACTTCAAAGAAAATCTCTCTTGGTACCAAAAGCGAAGTAACCTAGTCCAGTAAAGAAATAATTATGCATAAATGACATGATAAGATTTAAACAGTCAATGAAAAATAACAATTATTAAACGTTGAAAATAAAATAAAAAATGAATACAAATGATCAGATATAAATAGTCATTCTCTTTTCAAATAGAGTATTTTCAAAATTACTGTAATAGAGTTTGTATGATGTGCAAGGGTTATATATGTACCAAACAACTCTTTTATATAAAGATACAACCAAACACAATTGTACATGAATGAATATAATTTAAGCGTAAATAAACCAGACAGACATAATAATTAATTGAATTTCAAATTTGTCACATTGTTTCATATTTTGTGCATGTTTATATTTAAGAAATAATATATCCCAAACTGTGATCTTATTGCTCAATAACACCACTGTTTGGAGTTCGGATGCGGGGAATTATATCACGAGGGCGTAGCCCGAGTGATATAATGATGCGCATCCGAACGACAAACAGTGATGTTATTAAGCAATAAAATCATCGTTTTGGATATATTATTTCGATTCTAACACGACATCAACAAATAAATGCTGTCGTACATGATAATTAGCTAAATTGCGTCTGATCTGTTTCCGTACTTATTGTCAGCGCGTCACATTTTTAGTGGTTACGTCACGTGTATAATGATTACGTCACATGTCTAAATATAGAACGTCAAACAGTGATTTTATAGCATAATAACACACACTTTCGGTACTTCTATTTTCAATAGGGAAAAATGTGGGTCGTGTTAGAATTAACGGTAATAAATTGTATAAAAACAGAATACAATGTTTCCTAACAAACTATCCAACTGCTGTTAAAGTTCGTTTAAACGACTGAGTCCTGCATATTATGACTTCTATCAAACTACAATACAGTGCATAACACATACAACTTTATATATATATAAGTTAAACAATATATTTACAATACAAAAGAAAATAACGATAGCAATTATGAAAAATAATAACAATAACAAATATAACAATTATCATCATAAAAATGTTTATAATGTAGTTTCATGTCAGCCAATAGTTTATGTTTTATATTATATACAGTTATATGAACCTTACATTCTTAATGTCTATAGAAATATAGATTTATGTTAGCTTCCAATTCTATTTTCATTTATAGATAGTTTGATAGTGAGAAATGCCGCATTTTATTGATTCAATTGTACGTAATATATGAAAATGTAGTCAGATCCTCATTTACATCAACATTCTTCAGAGCTTTTTTCAATTTCCGAATCTAAAGACGATGTAAAAACATTTTTAGGAGGTTCAGTTGATTTTTCTTGTCGCGTGTTATGTCTGAAAGATAAAAATACGTGTTACTGTCATTAACATATTCCTATATGACACTTAATTTAAATTACCATTTCAATAAGAATTTTACCACAACGTATTTTTTTTTACAAAAGAGCACATATCGATGTTTGTGTTTAGATCTGTTGTTATTAAAATAAAAGGTCAGAATATGGATCTATAAATTTTACCTAAAAATAAACTTTTAGCAGACGATAGGGTGAAGATGGATCCTGTGTAGTGATTCAGAATGCCATGGGACCGGGCAATGTGGTACAGTTCCTTCATACGCATGCTTTATTTGAACATTTTAAGTTTTGGCATAAACGTTGGCAGACTATAGTCTCCTAGTTTGCTTTAAAGAACACAAATGACACAATTAAATGAATAAATGAATACATCAACTCCTCTCATAACAAAAAATGACACGTGTTCATATCTTTCAATTGTTTGGTTATAAAAGCAAACACCGCCCTGCACCAGACGTAAAAAGAAAAAAAAAGAAAACGGAGGTATTACCGTAACCGCCTGCAAAGGACGAGAGTTACTGGAAGAGCAATTGCAATTATAGCAACCACAGGTCCTACAATTAATAACGTCACTGGCTTCTCATCAACTACAAAAAAGAACGAATTCCCTATAGAATGCCAATTACGGGAACATTTAAAAAGTTGAAGGTTCTAAGCGAAGATTAATGGGTCAATGTTATTGATTATATACATTGAAATAATGTTTTACTTATAAAATCTTTTGAAACGTAATTCGCATATAAAGGTGTCTTAATGCATGCAGTCTCCCACTTTATAGAATCCTACATTTAAAAATTCTATTTAATTGTTCATTTGATTCCAATATTTTTTCCAGAGTGTTTGTGTTAAAGATGAAACAACGCTTAATAGCCTTTTATACTATCTTCAATGACCAGACACAATCAGACTTAGTTTGTAATTTTCAGATGATCTTTTTCGTTTTCATAACTTTCGTTGGGTCAATATCAATTTTGACTGTCATCGAGCTATTTATCCTTATGTGTCTAAAATGGGAAACAGTTCATGTGACAATAATATGCCAATGACAGGATGATCAACAGCATTTATGGCAAAGTAACGCTTACCAATATGAAAACAAAAATATATAGACGGACTCGTACGCAGAATGAAGAACACGAGGAAACGGACCAGTAACAAGAATGAAGAACATGAGGAAACCTTTATTCCGAACGATTTTTATATTACTTTTCATTAAAATTATTTATGAATATATGTTTTATTTCTACAAAATTGTGATGATATTTAACAGTAGATGACATGTTACGATCTAAGAAATCTCTTTATTAAGCGTGCACGTTCGAAGTCTCTTTTTAATAATACCAGAAATACAAACAAAGAATACATTAGGGATCTGGTACTTGATTACCTGGAATAGGTTTTCCTTCCCTTTGTGTTGTTGTTTGCCTCGTCGTGTTGGACACTGTGCTTGTTTCTAGAATATTAAATGATACAATACTTCCGATTAGGCTTCGGAACCTAATGATAGTCTTCTTAACATTAAAGCAATTTTAAAACAAATGTTTTGCAAACTCAATTTGTGTACACATATCTTATTCTATGTCTACTATAATGCATATGATATAAGTATCTAAAATGGACTTGTCCATCCTTTACTTTGGACGAGACAATTTGTCATGTTTCAGGAATCTTTAAACAAAATGTACTGACTGAATGACAAACATCATAAACTAGATCATTCGGTACGGACATGCATGCTTATCATAGTCTTCACTGGTCACATGGGTATATACATTTGTTTCAATCAGGCTAATGTTACATGTTACAAAATTATTATTTCTTTACCATATCCACTATTTGATGTTAAAATACCTTTCAGGTAAAATCTATGAAAATTATTTATGACATTGCAATATATTTTTGAGACCTTTGTTTGAATATTTTTAATAACTGATTCATATATCTACATATCTTGTTTGGTTTTGGTATGCCATTAAACACGAAAACAGTTTGAAAGTTGTACCGAATGAGCCAAAACTGTCTGTGTAGAAAGCAACAGAGACAAAATACGGTTTTTCTGATGGTTTTACTGGTGATGCAAAATACTATTACAATATCAGTAAAATCGTTAATTGTCGTAATTTTCATGAAAATAAATATAATGCTATGAAAATAAATTCCAATACAATCGTGCTCTTTCACGTAAAGAATTATTGAATTACTCTACAGATATCAACTAGGTACTGAATACAGAAAAAAAAATCACCTAACAACTAGTTTAGGAGGCGTACATTTGCAATAACGTGCGAGGCCATGAGCTATCATGTTATTATCTTCAAACAGTTTATGGCTAAATATATTCATCGCAATGAAAGTTAATATTGTGCCTGTAAAATAAATATTTTAAGTATTTTTATTCGATATGACTTCATTATGTGTCAGTTTTGTGTAAAAATATGTCAAGATACTTATAACATAAAATACCTTTAATAAAATATACATAATATTTCATATTCGAACTTATAGAGAGTATATGTGATGTATAAAATTATAAGCTGTTTAACAACTCTTAGCCTACGAAATATGATTCCTACCTATGCAGTCTTGAATATTACAAGTGATTGTCTCCATTGCTTCACCCACACAGTCAGCACCATTTGTGTGTGGAACTGGATTGTTGCATTTTCGTGTTCTTGTTATAACACCCGTTCCACAAGTTTTGGAACATTTTGTTTCTGACCATTCTGACCAACCACCATTTACTACAATCAACCAATTAACATTCTTAAACAAACAATTAACAAACTGATGATAAAATGGCTAACTACTTAGTATTTTTAGAAATCAATCCTTTTCAAGATGTTTTTAATTAGATTTGGGAAATTTTCATCCTTTCAAATTTTTTTTAATCTTTTGTGATACTTTAATTTTCTTTTGTCTACACATAATCAAATGAAATATTTCCTCAACAATCTTACCTGGGCATTCTTGAATATTACAAGCTATTGTCTCTATAGCTCTACCAACACAGTCAGCTCCATGGGAATCTGGAACAGGGTTGTCACATTTCCGTGTTCTTGTTATAACACCCGTTCCACAAGTTTTGGAACATTTTGTTTCTGACCATTCTGACCAACCTCCATGCACTTTAGAGTAGAAAAAGAATAAGAATTACTCTCACCATTGAGGTTGAGTCACATATATCTCTACGATATTAAAGTACATATGTATATTAACTCACTAAATTGATACATAAGTAGATCAATATTAGCATATTTGCAAAACAATAGAAATAAATAGTTATATATTTTTTAGTATCTTGAATATTTATAAATCTATTAAACGATAAATATATCATATGTACACGTATAGCACTGAAAACATGTACACAAGTCTTTATTTTTACAAGCAATTTATGCAAAATTTTGCCAATCTTCAAAACTGCTTTTATTAATTATAAATATAAGGCCATGATGGCCTTTAATTACTCGCCTGATTATATGTTTCTAATGAACAAGATTGCTAATAGTAAAGGAAGAAATGTCGTTTAAAGGTTTTTTTCCAATTTTTAGCTCTGGTGGCTGTCTTGTTCAACAGACCAAATTTATTTGATCAATTGTTGGAGGGGACTATCCAAGCATCTTTCTGTATAGTTTCATTACTATAGACGTTGGGATTCAGGAGAAAATGTTGTTTAAGTAATAATGCTAACGACCGACGACATATGCCGGACGAGGGACGCCGAACACATGGGTATCACAATAGCTGTAGCTGACTCTGAGGACGTTGTGCTCAAGTGAGGTAAAAACCAACCAACCAATCAACACAATTAAAACATTTCTATTAAAACATTTGCTGAAGTACTTGAGTATATGAATTATTTAAACATTATTTCTGTAGACTACATTTTACTTTAATATTCTGCTTACTGCTCTTGAGTGATCCCCCTTTTATCAGATGTTTTTAACTAGATTTTGTTATATTTTCACCCTGTCGAATTTTCATATCTTTCGTGATACTTTGATATCCTTTTGGCAATACAAAGTCTAATAGAATATTTCCTCAACAATCTCACCTGGACAGTCTTGAATATTACACGCTATTGACTCTTTTGCTTCACCAACACAGTCAGCTCCATGGGTATCTGGAACAGGATTGTCGCACCTTCGTGTTCTTGTTATAACACCCGTTCCACAAGTTTTGGTACATTTTGTTTCTGACCATTCTGACCAGCAACCATCAACTACAAACAATGAACATTCGTCAACATACACTTAACCTACTGATAGAACCATGGTAAAGGAAAATATAAAACACTTTTTTTTTCAATTTTCATCTCTGTTAAAATAGTACTTAAAAAGTGTAGTTTAATTGCTTAATCTTTAGTTGTTAACGGTACAGATTATGTATGAAAAACCTTTTACGATGTAATTATTAAAATGAATTTCATTTACTCGAAGTCCTTTGTAACTTTGAACAATTACATGAATATATCAATAGTAAAGATTTTGTTTGGATAACTTATTTAAGTTGAAATCTTAATGTCTGTAGCGATGTGATTAACTATTTTTTACCTTTAGGGAGACTTGTAACAATGATTCTAATCCAAACATAATTCTATTGTTGTCAAACTGATAAACAAAGTAGGAAGGAATAGCTTAAAGACTTATATAGTAGGAGTAAACAACTTATTTTATATTCGTACACATACCTGGAGAAATTTCACAAAATTGTCCGCTATAACCAGGTGTGCATTCACACATGTAATTTGTTGACATACTTATACATGTTGCACCATTTACACAAGCATTGTTAATACAACGATCAGGCGGTGTGTCACAGTTTGTTCCAGACCAGCCATTGTCACATGTACATGTATATCCGTCCTGTCCATTTGTACAGACATGCCCGTTACATGGAGACACCAAACATGCGTCATATGCTTAAAAAAATCAAATTTATTAACAATATATGTTATAATGTATAGTGCTTACCTTTTTTTATTTACCTAGGCAGACACTAGTTTTTTGTAATTGTTCATTTTCTAACTGAATCATTATCATACATTGTTCTACGACTAGGGCCCTGAAAACATTTTTGGTTAACCATCCACATTTTAGCCTCACCCGAGTCCCTAAATCTTCTTTCAATTTCAATTTCCCTAGAAAAAACTTGCTTGTGGCTCTAGAAAATGCTTTCTGGACGAAAATAATTCCAGAACCATTCTTTAGTGCTATTCACTAGTCTTTTATTTTGCATTGGATTTGGTAAAAAATGTTACAGAATGTGTCAATGTGCTTAACAGAAAAATTCGTTGGCTTGCATAGAGCCACTGAAGAATTTAAACCATATCAGAGAAACTGTGCAAGACCCGCTTGTATATTATTCATTTTGTGCTTTCTGGTTAACTTAAATAATGATTAACTTTTGATGCAAACACGTCATCTATGTTATTCTTTTGAAAAAGGCAATTCAATAGGACTTATTATTATTTTACAAATGTTTTAAGCTTGAGAAGCATGAAAGAGTTTAGGCATTTCAATTGAAATATAAAGCCAAAATCTTTTGAAAAAAAAAATTAAAATTGAAAATCAAACTGAGTGAATGTAAGCATTTGTTCTTTAAGAAAGCTAAACATTACATTTGCACTGAGAACTATCAGTTGATCCTATTGCATCCGTTGTCCGATAAGGTGGGCATGAAATGCAAGTCGACTGTCCCGTATTTGGTTGGTATTTCCCCCGTTGACAAAACGAACACTTTTCACCGAAAGAATACGTGCCTGCAGGACATTCAACTGCAATGAATGTATCATTAGTTTTTCTAAACAGAAACTAATAAACACATATTATTAGAACAAACCTCTATAACAATAAATTATTTTCATGGTCACACAATTTTGTTATTAATCACCTGTCAGTACATATAATTCAAGAGTTCCACAAAACAATAAAATCATTGGAATATTAAACATCTTTCATGCAATATGACTACATATGGATATGTAATACACTACATTCATCAATATTTAAAACTAAGTTGACATGTACGTATGCAAGGATTAATTGTATGAACATTGAACATTCTTTGCAGAAATGCAAAAAAAGAAAAAAAAAAATTGTTGTTTGTTTACTAAAAAATTACATGAAACTCTATATTCTGCATAACATTCATCATGGTCTGCAAAGAATTGAATGAACAAACATTTATTCATACCACAAATTCCATCGATAGCCACGAACCCAGCAATGCATGATACGCCAGCGTAAATTATTGGATTCTCATCCGTAATGGTGTACCTCGTATTATTGACCGTGACGTCAAACAGCTCGTCAGTATGATTTTGAATAAACCTACCAGTTTGTTCGAGAGATTTAACTGCGTTAATAACCTCTTGTAGGGAATCATTTGCTGTTTAAAACAATTCGATACATAATTCATAAGAAAAATGCCAATATGTGCGAATAGATCCGCAACTTTTTATTAATGAAAATAGTGTGGAACTCAATATACACAGATTTCTGTTACCTTAGATACACTATTAGTGATAAACTTATCCGAATTTTTTCTCATTGATTAAGGTTATATCTGACAATAGGTAATTTAAGATTATAATGTACCTGACTTTATTATATAAGTGTTAAATCTTCTTAAAATTTGAGAAATTTATTTGCATTATTATTATTCCTTGTACATATAAAACAATTCTATTTTATATAAACTAATGATACATTTCAAAAATAAGAAATTGCATATTGTTTGATTTTTTTATATATTGTATATCCACAGTGAATTTTTACATGGAATATTAAACGTAGACATTTTTGTACACTTACGTTCTCCTGTTGAAATAAAATCATTATACTGTAGGTCTTGACCTTCTGTTGTATTTATACTGAACCCAATCGTCATAATCGACTGGTTTATGTCTATGTCTGTCTCACAATTAGCCGAGTCAATACAGGGTACTTTTGATATTTTGTCATTAATATGGTCCTTGAATTCGGATATAGCGTTTTCTTCAATCTCCTTTGTATATGTCACATTCACAGTAATATTTATCTTTATCGGGCTTTTAGGATCTAGAGAGAAATATACATAAAATGCTTTATCAAAGATGTGTTTTATACTTTAATGTTGCAATTGTGAGACCCTGTAAAGTCACAGTAACTTTTTAATGTGTCACCGACAAATTATATGTAAATATAAGTTTATTTTATCATTACTTTTTTATTTGAAAAATATTGTTTTTGTTAAATAAGCGACCTACCGACACAGCTGGGAGGATTTTCAAAGTTGTCCCATTCATAGTTGGTGCTTGGACCACAGGTGAACGAATGTAGGTCTGTCAATCCTGGCGGGAGAATTTTACCATATTCACATTCCACTGTACATGTTTGACTTCCAGTTTCGTCGTCGGTATAACATTCCCATAACGTTCCCAGTGCTGTATTGAACTCTTTGCAAACTGTAAATTGAATAAATCCCCAAAACAGTCATTAAATATAAAATGTATTCGTGTCATAGTTGAGAGACAGTTTTATTGGAATCGAGTTTAGTATAAAACGTAATATATCAAAATGCATCAGAATGAGTTCACAAGGGAGCATGGGTATCTGATACCATAACTTCAGCTACCTCATGGCACAAGGAGTTAAAAAGAAGGACTTGAATAGTTGAAATCAATTGTTCCTGCTCGGAGGGCATTATCTGTCGTACAAAAAATTACAATCTATCTCGATGCCCTGTCTTAAAAAAAAGAAAAACAAAACAACAAAACAGTATTGACTCGAGCTCGTGTAATGCACAACGTTGAACCAATTACATGTACTTTGTTTCAACACTGGCAATTAAGATTTTATGACCAGAACATATTTTAGAAAAAATCGAACATTTAAGTATCTTTTCGTTTTCTTTTTCATGTCAAGTTGAGCCGTATTGACTATATATTTAAAAAATTGACTGTTTTAATGATCATTTACCTTTAGGCAGTTAAATTCTGAAGGATATGTACTCAATTGCTTTGGGCTTATTGTTAATGCGAAGTATATTATAAAACTGAAAGTATTTAAGGCAAAATGTAAAAAGTTAAATTTCATTCTTTGCTGAAAAGTTATGCTTTTTTCAATTAACTTACCTGGACAAGGTTGTGTATTACATGGCTTTATTTCTATTGCAGTTCCGATACAGTCAAGACCATATATATCAGGGGTAGGGCTATCACATTTTCGTGTTCTGTATATAATGCCACTTCCACATGTTTTAGAACACACAGATTCTGACCAATCAGACCAGCCACCGTTTACTGTAAAACAATATGTTAATTAGGTAAGGTTACCGGAGATATCATTTCTTTCCACCATAATCAGAATTGAATACATGTTCATGCTCGTAAAGGTAGACACTATAAAAAGAAAACATGTGCGTTTAAATAAAACAAAAAACTTTATCTTTCGCGATTATGATTTTCAACTTGATTATGGCATTGAACATTGATTTACAAAGGTAAGTTTGTTTGTTTTCAAATCTGCAATAATGACTTCACCTGGAGAAATTTCGCAAAAATATCCACTGTACCCTGGTACACAATTGCATGTGTAATTTGTGCTTGCGCTCACACACGTGGCAGCGTTTTGGCACGCGTTTTCGATACAAAAATCTGGTGGTGTCGTGCAATCGGTTCCAGACCAACCTCCCTGACACGTACAAGTATACCCACCGAGTCCATTTGTGCAGACATGTCCGTTGCACGGGGACAAGAGGCATTCGTCATATGCTACAAAAATACGTTCGTTTATCAGCTAGATGATAAAATCCGTAATATACATATATTTACCTGGATTTTATCTGGTTACATAAGTGTTGATTGAAATCTTTACCGGTAACGAAGGGTTGATGTTTAGACAACATAATCATTATATAATGTCATATTTGACAAAAATCGCCTAATTTTGTTACGTGTAACAAGTATTATATAATTATAAAAAAAACAACAGAAACACCAATCAAATGCTTCTTTGTGCATGCATGCTGATAATATTTATGTCAGACTGCAAATTATAATCATTCAATAACTTATGATTATTTCAATAACTAAATATTGATTTAAAACTTAATTTAATTATACATGTATATGGACCTAAAAATTCACATTTCATATAAACAATGAAAACCAGTTTATACACAGAAACACTTGATTATAGATAAGATGCATTACCATAGCAACTTGACTCAACAACTAGAGATATCCCCGGACTCTTAGTGCCGACAAAAGATCCTTTATTGATGAGGTCATTTATTTCCAGCGTATGACAAGACTTTGCTTGGTATGCTATTGCAGTCTGGGATAACACACCTTTTATCAGATGCAACCCAGTCAATGAAATACCTGAAAACATCGAAGAGACAAATGTAAGCATTATAAAATTATAGATGAAATCAAACGATCATTCTGAAAAAAAAATAAAAAAGATTTGACGATTTGAAAAGAAATCGAAGTTTACCTGTCTTGCCGTTGGAGGTCACTGTCAATGTGCTAGTTTGGTTAAATGAGGATATTGATGAAGAGTTCAACGATGAAGATTTTGCAAGTTCTCCATTAAAATATAACCTTACTTGGGAGTTCGATGTATCCAACGAAATTGCAACGTGTCTCCATTTACTACTGCCATGGAAGGCAATAGTTTCATTTATCAATGATCTGAAAAATGAAAAAAATCTTTAAAACTCGCATAATTGTTACCAAGGCATTATAAGTTTTTTTTAAAGAAGTAATCATACAAGAATTGAGCAACTCGTAAATACGAAATAAGACTTACCGGATCTGAACTTGTAAATAAGTATTCCAAAGAACGTTGATTAGAGTCAAACCACCACTTGTTAATGTCATTGAAGCATTTGAGGTTTGTGAATCGACAATCGTTGTCCAAAACATTAATGTAAAATTGGTCAGTGTTTCAGATAATTCTGCTACTGTAACATCGCCATTTGTTGTTTTGAGAAAAACGTCAAAATCTGAAAAAGACGCTCTTTTGATATCCCTATTATTTCATTACAAACACAAGTGTCTTTTAGTTAAAATTGAAGTACAAAGTACTTCATTTAAACATATGGTCAAAGAAACAATTTTATAAAAGAACGGACTTTACGCAAGTCATATTTGTGAAAAGATATTGCGATTTTTACATGTATATGTTTCTTTAAGTAATTGAGCTGCATCTTCTAAACAATATACATATCATTGCTAGTTATAAACTCCTTTTGATGAATTTCTCCGACGGTGAATTTAGAGTTTACGTTCTGAAAGGATTTCTTTAGTTACTTTCAATATTCTACACGTGCATTTATATAAAATAAACAGATTGTCGTTTTAGTGTTCCCGACGGTGAACATTTTGCACGACAAAATATTTTTTTCATTTTCTACATGCGTGTTACCTTGTGATATACTTGTTAAGGCGGCTAAATTATGTGCAGCTATTTCTAACTGTAAGTTATAAAAGTAATAAAAGGAAATGATTTTAAAATTAAGATGTTAAATCTAATAAAATTGGATAAAAATGATAACATTATAATTTTTTCAAATAATACTATTACTTAAAAGGATACGAGGTTTTGTTAGCTCAAGTGTCATGGTATTGGATAAACAAAATTCTTTAATGAAAGAAAAAAAAAGACAATCGCAACAATTAAACAGAGTCAGTAAATATCAAATCATTGAATGAGTTAGCAACATGCTTAATGTCTAGTTGGGCTAAAATGTTTTGAAAGCACAGCTTTCTGTTAAAAATTTCAATGCAGTGATACAAGTATGCAAACTCTGTTTTGGTTTGGTTGTAAGTCGCAAAAAACACTGTAATGGCCCTAAAAATACGAAGGGGCACCCAAATATATTAATCGATGCTCAGCAGAATAGCTTAATACTCCGAAAGCGAAAATGTTTTCGGAGGTTATATTTAAATAGTCATCAAGGTACAGTAGAGAGCTACAAAGTAAAACTCACAATATAGAAAAAATAATGTGGTGCTTTTTGACTTTAAAAAATCGAATGAATTAATTTAATCAAAACACCTTACTAATTGGTAAGGTAACTTGATAACATTTTGTAACAATAAACAGCGAGTTACTTTTACAATCCCTCCTTGAGCTGCTGTTAGTTGATACTGTCGTTTTTCCATCAGGACATTGTTTGCATGTCGTCTGCCCATTCTCATCTTGATAGTAACCATGGCTGCACGTGGAGCAAGTCTCGAACTTATCTGGAGAGTATGTTCCCGGCATACATAGTTCTGCAAATTAGATATCTTGTTATTGCTTTTTAAGAACAAAATTCATTGGACATTTGAAGTACATTTTACTTGACTATTTATTTTGACGGGTTCTAATTCATTCACACCGACACTGTTATGAAATATATGATCTGTTATGTAAAGATCATACTGGGACAGTCAAACAACAGTCAAAGAACAGAATTTTAACGGACCATTGTTTTCGATATGTGTAAATAACAAGTGTGTACCAGTAGTTTCTTAGATAACATGACATGATACAGATATCACCTATCCGACAGCTGTAGTAGTATATTATCGTGTCAATTAGGAAAAGTTCAAAATCTTAACGAATATCCTACGATAACATATCTTATCAGAACTACAAAGGCTAAACTTGATTTAGTTCATAGGTGTGCCACCCAGTTAAAGGTTGCAATATTTGTTACGGGTTGCTATGGAAAGTCAAAGGTTCCCACTTAAAGGTTCTGGTTGCTATGAAAAAATTATGGTTGCTATAGTCATTGGTTCCTATAGCAAGTCATTCTGTGTTAAAAAATCTATGGTTGCTTTGGAAAGTCAGTGATGCTATGAGTCAATAGTTGCTTTGGGAAATCACTGGTTGCTATGGAAAGTCAATGATTGTCATGGGAAGGGACTGGCTTCTATGGTTAGACACTGGTTCCTTAAGAAATCTATGGTTGTCATGGAAAATTAATGGTCCCTATGTAAGTCACTGGTTTCTGTGTAAGTCATCAATTGCTATGGGTAGTCACTGGTTGCTATAGGGAGTCCATAGATGTCATGGAATGTAAACGGTTGCTAAGGAGAGTTAATGGAAAGTCACTGGTTGCCATGGAATACTATTTTTTTGCTATGGCACCACCAGTGACTTTCCAAATTAACCTTTGACTTTCATAGCAACCATTTTCTTTTCATAGCAACCATTGACTTTGAATAGCAAAAAAAACGACTTCCATAGTAACCAGTGACTTTGTATAACAACCAGTGATTTACATACCAACCATTATTTTCAATTGCATCCATAGAATTCTTAAAAACCCAGTGATTACCCATAACATCAAGGGACTTGCCATAAAGACCATTGACTTTCCATACCAACCACTGACATCTTTTGCAACCAGTGACCTTCCATAACAACAATGAACTTAAAAATAACCACAAAATTACCATAGTAAACAATGCCTTTCGACAGTAAACTTTGACTTACATAGCACACAGTGATTTCAAATACCAATAAGTGACTTTGGTAGCAACCATTGTTTTTCCATAGCAACCAATGCCTTTCAATCATGGCATTATTATAGCAACCAGTAACCATTATTGCAACAATTGACTTTTCACACCAACCAGTGACTTTTCATAACAGAATTAGACTTCCATTGTAACCAGTGGCATCATAAAGCAACCTCTGACTTACATAGCAACCATTTTTTTCAATTAAAATAATATAATTCTTTAGTACCTAGTGATTTTCGTTAACATCTAGTAATTTGCCATAACCATTGATTTTCCATAGCAACCAGCGACTTCTTTTGCAATCATTTACTTTTCATAGCAACCATTTACTTCCACAGCAAACACTGAATTACCATAGCAACCAGTGACCTTCAAAGCAATCATCGACTAACATGGCACATATTGACTTCAAAAACCAATTATTTGCTTTCATAGCAACCATTATCTTTCCAAAGTAAACAGTGCCTTTCAATTGCGACCATTGACTTAAAATATCAACCAGTAAGCAATATTGCAAACCATCGACTTTCCATAGAATCCTGTGAATAACATAGCAGCCATTGACTTTGATAGCAATCATTGATATTCCTCATAGGAACCAGTGACTTCTTATAGCAACAGTGACTCACATAGTAGGAATCGACTTTCAATTGCAACCATTACCTCCCTATAGCAACCACATTGACTTAAAACATTAAGGTTTTAAAAAAAAAGCTTACTCAAAATTATGAATAGCAACCAGTGACTTTCCATAGCAACCATTAATTTTTCATAGCAATCAGTTACCTCCACAGTGACCAGTCACTTACCATAGCAACTATAGACTTCCATGGTTACCAGTGACTTCCCATTTACTGACCATAGTAATCATTGACTTTCCATGACGCCTCATGACTTCCCAAAGCAAGCAATGACTTCACTTCAGTGTTGTTATATTTTTCTGTTCCTTCGGGATCATTGATGCCAGCACTATTGAGTGTCGAGAATTGAGTACCGCTCAAGCCGGTGCTAGTGGGCGTGAGGGATGTTGCACATATGCATTATCCCTGATGTACAGACTCAATCAAACCGAGTCTGCAATTCTCTTGTAATTTTGTTGCGATTAATGCTTCCGCTGGATCACTTTGTTTCCAGATTTTTACATAGGAACGAGTGAATTACATATGAAATATTGACTTTCCATAGCAACCCCTGACCTCTTCAGCTTTCAGTGACATTCCATAGCAACCAATGCCTTTCCATGGCAACCAAGACATTATTAACAACCATTGACTTCAATAGCAACTATTGTCTTTCCATAGCAACCAAAGACTTTCACAATAACCAGTGACTGCTCATAGCAACCAGTGATTTACTTAAACTATTGAACTTTATGTGCAACCATAAACTTCTTGAGCAGCTATTGATTTCTATAACATCCAAAGCACTACCATAGCAACCAGCGACCACAGTTGCTTCCACAGACTTTCCATAGCACCAATTGACTTCCTTAGCAACCACTTAATTCCCATAGCAACAAGTGACTTTCAGAGCAACTAGTGATTTTCTACAGCAATCATTGACTTCAATAGCAAACAGTGTCTTTAAGTAGCAATAAGTTACTCTCATAGCAACCATTATCTTTTCATAGCAACCATTGCCTTTCATTGCAACAATTGACTTTCAATTGCAAACCAGTAACCAATATTGCAATCATTGACTTTCCATAGCAATTATTGACTTCCATAGCAACCATTTACTTCTATAGCAACCATTGACTTTCGTTAGCAACCACTAACCTTCCATAGCCACCACTGACTTTCCTTACCAACTATTGATTTCTAAAGCAACCATTGCCTTCCATAACAACCACTTACATTCCATAGCAACTAGTGACTTTCCTTAGCAATCATTGACTTCCATAGCAATTATTGATTTTCTGTAGTAATCATTGACTGTCATAGCAACAGTTGACTTTCTCAAGTAAACATTTGCTTCCAGAGCATGAAATGACTTTAAATAGCAATTAGGGCTGCTCTTGGCTGGCTACCATTGACTTTTCATAGCAACCATTGACTTTCCATACTAACAATATTCTTCCATGCCAACGAGTGACTTCCCATAGTAACCAGTGATTTCCAAAGCACCCAGTGATGTTCCATGTTTATCATTTACTTCCAAAGTAACCAGAGACTTTTCACAGCAACAGTTAAACTTCCATATCAACCAGTGACTTCCATAGCAACCATTGTTTGTCATAGCCACAAGTGACTTCTTCTGTGACCATTTACTTTCCATAGATACCACTGCCACTCATAACAACCACTGAATTTCTATAACAACCATAAACTTCCAAAGCAATAGTTGACTTTCTACAGCAATCATTGACTTTCATAGCAAACAAAGACTTCAAATATCAATTAGTGATCTTCAAAGCAACTATTAACTTTCCATTGAAACCAGTAACTTTCATCAACAAACAGTTACCACTATTGCAACCATTGATTTTGCATAGCAACGATTCACTTTCCATAGCAACCAGTAACTTCCTAAAGCAACCATTGACTTCCAAAGCAACCAGTGACTTTCGATAGCACCCATATATTTGCATAGTAACCAGTAATTTCTCAAAGCAACCTGTGATTTTCATAGCAACAATTGACTTTCAATTGCAACCACTGACTTATCACAGGAACAATTGTTTTCCATAGCAACCATTGACTTTAATAGGTAGTGGTGACTTCTTACAGCTATCACTGACTTCCATAGCAAACATATTGCCATGGAAAGTCACAAGTTGCTATGTTATGTTAGTGGTGACTACGGAAGGCAATAGTTGCTATGGAAAGTCACTGGTTCGTATGGAAGTCTATGGTAGATATTGCTAGTAACTAGTTGTTAGGAAAAGTTAATGGTTGCTTTGAAATGTCACTGATTGTGATTGAAGACTTTGGTTGATATGTTAAGTCACAGGTTGGTTTAGAAGTCAATTGTTGCTGAAGAAAGTCAATGGTTGCTATGGAAAAGCATTGGTTGCTTAAAAGTCAGTGGTTGCACAGGAAAGTCAATGGTTGCTATTGAAAGTAAGTGGTTGCTATAGATAGTCCATGGATGCAATATTGTTTACTGATTGCTATTGAAAGTCAATGGCTACCATTAAAAGGCATCGGTTGCTTTGGAAAGATAATGGTTGATTTGAGAGTCACTAACTGGTATTTGAATTCATTGGTTGCTATGGAAATCAATGATTGCTGTAGAAAGTCACTGGTTGCTATGGAAACCAATGGTTGCTATGAAAAGTCAGTGGTTGCTACGAAAAGTCAATGCTTGCTATTGCAAGTCACTGGCTGTTACGGACAGTCACTAGATGCTAAAGAAATCTTTGGTTGCAATTGAAAGTCAATGGTTGCTATGTAAGTCACTGGTTATTATGAGAAGTCACTGGTTATAACGGAAGTCACTTGTTACTATGGAAAGTCACCAGTTGTTATGGAAGTTAATTCTTGCTATGGAATGTTATTGGTTGCTATGGCAGGTCATTGGATGCTATGGAAAATCACTGGGGGCTCAAGACGTCTATGGTTTTAATTGAATTTAAATGGTTGCTATGTAATTCACTTGTTGCTATGATAAGTCACTGGTAACTATGGAAGTTTATGATTGCTTTGGAAAGTCTCTGGTTGCTATCGAAGTTAATAGTTGCTATGGAAAGTCACTTGTTGCTATGCAAGTCAATGATTGGTATTGAAATTCGCTAGTTGCTTACGTTTTTATTTTACTTCAAATTGATGTAGATACACTTGCGCAAATTTATTTTAGACTCGGGTGTTAATTTTTTGTTTTATAGTGATTGTTCATGACCTTGTTGAACTGCCCTCGTATTTGTTTAGACGTAGGAATAATAAAATATGTTTTTTTTTAATTTTCGACGATTTATTTGAAGAATAAATCAAACTAATAAATAAGTAAGGTTTAGAAGATACAGACCGTATTCTAATTTCACTTTTCTAATGAACTTAAGTAACATTATAGTTGTACGCAAAATAATCCATTATAATATTTAAATGTCAGTATAATATACATACGGAGACAGTCTTTCCTGGATGTTGAACCTGAGTACCGAGTAGAATATCCATCTGGACAAGACAAACAGTTAATATCGCTCTCGTTATCTCTATACTGCCCAGCCGGACACTCGTCGCACGCGTTGCTTGTTTTATTGAAAAAGTAGCCAATTGAACAGGGCTCTGTAAATGTCAACAAAGATATTTTAATAATGCTTTTCGAGTTCTATGCTGATATATTTTACTTTGCAATATGGCAGATTTTTTATGCCACTGCCATAAATTGCTGAGGCATAAAGTGTGACCCTGTTATGTCAATCCGTCCTTCCGTCATTCCGTCATCATCACTTTCCGTTCACATTATCTAAGTAACGGTTGCACACATTCAACTTAAATTTGACTTATTGTTCGATGATTTTGGCTTAGTTACGCCCCTTTCACTTTGAAAAAATGAGAATTTTTCAGTTATGCACATTAAACTCATATTTGACACATGGATACGTCAAAAATATGAGCAGGTCAAAATCGAATTTGTTTTGGGTCGATGATTTTGGCTGAGTTAAGCCCCTTTCTTTTTTAAAAGAAAATTAGTTTCCGTTCATTATCATTAAAACAGTTATGCACATTCAACTTAAATTTTAGATATGGATATGCCATATAAATGTGGTCATGGTTCAATGTATGCAGAGAAATGCCCCTCTTCTTTGCAAAAAGAAGAAATTTTCAGCTTCCATTTATTATTATCTCCCTACAACTGTACACATTCAATTCAAGTTTGACATATGGATACAGCAATAGGATGCGCAGGTCAAGTTTTAATTTGGTCATGGTTTAATGAACTTTCGCTGAGATATGCCCCTTTAACCTTTCAGTTTCGGCTCATTATATTCCAAACATTTATGCACATTCAACTCAAAGTTGACATTTTGATACGTCAAAGAAATGCGTAGGTCAAGTTTGAATTTTATTATGGTTCGATAATTTGAGCGGAGAAACGCCCCTTTTACTTGTACTTCTACTTATTTGAGGTCATTTAAAGAACAGATAACTTATACATACGTAAATGAATTCTTGTTTTTACTTCTGGATAATGTTTTCTTTTTATTGTTGAATACAATGCATTATTGCAATTCCTTATATCATTTCTGCTATTTTTTCAATGAAAATAAAGGTACTTTAAATTCTTAAAAATATGCCAATTATTAAGAAAAAATGCACAGGTTAAGAGAAGAAGTAGGAACAAAAAACTATCCAGTCTTAATTTGTTCTTGAAATTTTGCATATTGACTAAAACGAAGGTAAGCTTCATGAAAATAAGAAGAAAAAAAATGTATTGTTTCGCTTCATTGTGAACTATCTGTCCTTGAATTTAATGAAGAGGCCAAATTCAAGGGCAGATAACTCGAAAATGAGTACGGTGACCCCAAATGTTTTTCAGTTTAAAATGTTTCTGTTATCATATTCTAATAATATGACAGGTTAAAAGAAATTCTATTGAACAGTTTTAATTTTGCCTATATGTCTATATGAAAACTCAGGAAACAAAAGCAAGTAAATTAACATCAAGTTTGTAAGTATACAGTTGCACACTAAAACGTAAACCAATTTGTCGAGAAATTTACATAGGCATTGCATCTTACACATTTGACATGTTCAGCTCCTTTATATGATCCTTTACAAATAACATCTTACGCAGTAGCTATTTATTATCTTCTTGTAATAAAATATGTGAAAAAAATTTAAAGCAAGTACTATGAACGATATTCATAAAAGCTATATTTTGTTGTTACTAAAATAAACTGTTGAAATTTTAACTACATGAGAGTGTTTTATATAAGCTTTAATCTATCAACTTAATCCTTGATGTTACTTATGTATTACAATTCTGTTTGTAAATATGGAAAACGATAAATATTGTTTAAACCAATTCGACTTACTACATTTTGATTGGTACAGGACATAGCTATCATCGCATGTTATAGTTCCGTAATCCGGTGTCGATACATTGTCGGACTGAAGGACATAGTTGTCAATGTCAAATGTTCCATTTTGAAGCAAGTCATTTACTACTGGTACTAACAATTGAAGTTGAACGTCATCGATTAACTTAATTGTATCTTGAAATGATGTGTTGGTTTCGTTGAATGACGTTACAATGTTAAATTTCACTCTCAACGAATGTGTATTGGCGTTCCGCTTCGCAATGATGTGATTATTTGAGGCTACTGAAAATGTTGACATACATAGAGTTACAATACATCACGAAAATAACTTATTGAATACATAAATTTCCTTAGTATGATGTACGTAACTGTTTTGTCTTATAAATAATGACTTGGACTATTTTTTCGTTTGGAGAAGGTTTTTAATGTGTTCAATAGTTAAGAGGTAATGTCTATAAACAATTTATTTATTAAGTTACGACTGTAAAAAAAATAATTAATTTTGAAACACTTTCAATAAATTTGGCAAAACAAGAGGTGTAAGGGTGCTAGGGGGCGTGAGGGATGTTGCACTTATTTATTATCCCTCATGTACAGACTCAATCAAACCGAGCCGGCAATTCTTATGTAATTTTGTTGTGATTAATGCTTCCGAGGGATCACTTTGTTCCAGATTTTTATTATATAAAAGTAATGACGTTGATAGAATTTACTATCAAACATTACTACAAGCCACGTAAGAAATATGTGTTATAGATGCATGTTGGGAAATGTGAAATACATGGTCCAACATTACATATATTTATATAGCAGATAACAAAATATTATCATTTGAATACTTATGCAAAATGTAATTACTTAATGTAAAATGCCTACAGTAGACTAATCCTCTTGAAGTTTTTTCTATTGTTTATTTATTATTTTTGTACTATAATTTACCATAAATAAAGAAACAATAGACAATTACTGTATCAATTCACAACAATTATATAATTTATGGCTCTATATTTAATAAAGACCAACTAAAATTGCGCATGCACAAAGTGTTATATATGAATTTACCATTACATTTTGTTGATCGTAGATTGCGTTTTAGAACTCCAAATGCCCGAGATCTTTTCTTTCGGCTTTCAATAGGCCCGCATGTGATAACAATATCTCTCGCGATACAAGTTAATCCAGGTGGACAAATTATTCCGAAATAAGGATCAAGATTTGTTTGAATTAAAGCTTGGAAATTCGATTTAATTTGCGCCATTGTTTCTTCTGATCCGCATTCCCCTCCATAGTAAAATATCTCAGCAGGTAGGTTGACAAATCTTGGATCTCTTGGCTCTAGAAAGATGTATGCAAAATAATGACATAAATAGGGATGTCTGTTTTTGCAATGTTTAACTGGTTTAAATAGTTCGTTACAAAACATTACAAAAGTTAATATATGACAAAAAACGTGCCTTTTATACTTCCAAATACCTTTTAAAAGAAATAACGTTCACTCAAACTTTCATTTATTAATTCATGATACAGAGTTAAATCAATCTTAAAGCATACAAAATAAGCTTATTTCTGCTGGTCTTTTTAATTTGTATAATAACCCTTATTTAACGCCTTTTTGACGCTTATTTCATGCCCAGTTCATTTTTGAAAGAGGCATTTTTTGATACTGATATCACTGATCAATGTGACAAAAATATAAATCTTCTTTATGTTACTTATCCAACGGTTTTTTTTAATTATAACATGTATAATAATTATTACCGACACAATTCGGAACCTTTTGCAATGGGACCCAGTTCCCATTATCGGTACAGAAAAAAATCCCATTGAAAGGTATGCTCATAGGTGGTATATCGTACTTTTCATTACAGATCAATTGACGCATAGGACGTGTCAATACTGTGTCATAAACCAATGCACCGTTAATTGGTGGGTCCAATTCAGGACAAGATATTTCTGAAAGAAAATTAAACACATTCATGGCAATAGGCATGCGAGAGCGAGGACAATGACTTTTATCTTGTACATTAAATGGCTTTATGCTTATCAAATTGTTGAAAATTGAAGTAGAGGTAAAATCAAAATATCTTTAAGTTTTTCCATAATTGCTTCCAATTATAAAACCTTCTTCGCATACCTACAAAAATAAAAAAACACGTGATCCATGGACGTTTTTGTTAATGTGAGAAATTTAGATGAACTGTTCAATTAGCAAAAAAAAGTCGGGCAATCTTTTTATACTTTGGCAGTGTTTTATTTGTCATTACCAATCAATGGTCAGTCATCATGAAACGTTACTTAGTGAAGATAATTTGACTTCATTTGACTTTACTGCAAAATTGAGATACATATTTCTTTAAATGAATTAACCAAGTCATTTACAGAATGGCTCTTTCAAATGCATTGAAGGTCCGTTTATTTTCATTTTTCAAAAATGAACATGACTCAGAAATATAGTGATATATGATTAAGAGTAGTGATGATCGCATAATGAAAACTTGCCAACGAAAACAGTACATGGTATAAAATTACCTCTACAAAATGGTTCTCCTCCTAAGAAACTCCAATTGCCCTCGAAGGTACCATTGTCTTCACAGGTTATGACATCCGAGCCATTGCGTGGCAAGTTTGAATTACATGACAGATTGCATGAAGTGCCGTAGATATAACCGATCCGTGGTGTTGAGCAATCAAATCTTAAGAAATCATCATCAAATCTATCCATAGGATGAACGCACATTACTACTGCAAAATCAATTGATATCAATTGCAATATCAGTAGATTTAATTGCTTTCGGCTATAAATCATTAGGATTTTTATCTTTGATCAAGCCAGCAAATGAATTGATGGGATTAACAATGCATCTTTTCAAGTTTTGTG
Source organism: Ruditapes philippinarum (assembly GCF_026571515.1). Lineage (NCBI taxonomy): Eukaryota > Metazoa > Mollusca > Bivalvia > Venerida > Veneridae > Ruditapes > Ruditapes philippinarum. The sequence continues at coordinate 49,558 of NW_026853372.1, forward strand.
CATCATTTAGTCATAATTATGTATGCATAAATTGATATGAACATTTTTGTTGGGTTGTATTAATTAAATTTTATAATGTAAACTAAAGTTATAAAATTCATGAATTTAATTCATAAAATTACACTTTATTATGTGTGGTATAAACGATATAAAGTTATTCGGACAGTCGTGGTAGATTTTTTTTTAATATTACAACTTCATCCATTTTTCATTTGCAAGATGTTGCAAACTGCATAAGTGCTTCAATGATTCAAAAATCGGGCTTAATAGCTTCTATGTGTCAAGTCCATACAAAATATATCTTGGATTATAAGGTAGCATAAACCACAAATTTCTTGTTTACTTATGGATTTTCTATCAAATAAGTGCATAAACACCTCTAACACGAACACTCCTGTTGGCCTTGACCGACTTTGTGTAGTCTTCTTGATTGTTTACAATTCAACTGATGTAAGGAATTAACTGGATAAGTTAAAAAGATAAAGAATAAGAAAAACTTCACAAAAAGTGAAAACGGTCGAGGAATGTATTGTTTTATGTAGGGTTGGTTTGGTTGGCAAGTGCTATCGTTGATTTGAACACATTTATTGTCATATCGCCACGGTTAGTCCATATAAAACCTTATCAGTAAGTACAAATTTCGCACGCAAGTGATCGACTTCTTATCTCACATAATTTCTTATTCAACATTGAAACACAAATGACCTCGAGACTCAATATCTGAGATCAATAGAAGTCGAGAAGAGCCTTACCCTCACCCCTGGAACAAACCATCGGTCCATGGATTATCAATTTGATAATCTCACTATTGAGCATAGCGGGTAGCTAAAGATCCCTATGTTAACTGTTATTTTTTATTATCGTATGGTTTGGAACTTTTCCTTTGTTCTTACCAACCCATTATACTCAGTACGCTTCAATGAGCATTTCAAAACTGTACTGATATATGACAGTACAGTTTTTTAATTGATTCATATAGGAAAAAACTCGACTGTTATATATCGGTCGAGTTTTTTTCGCACCTTGTATATATCAACACATTTTTTCATAGAGGCTCCGACCGGGCAGTGGTAACGACCGTTCCCAGTAGAAAAAAAAATGAAATCAATAAAATAAAATAAAATAAATATATAAATACAATGATAAATATAAACAAAGATAATCAAAAGGTACAACCGCTAAATGAATTATTTCCACTGAAAAAAGCCCTTTAATCTTAAATCAATCTTTGTAACAGTATACAATCCGCCTCTTATATTGGATGTCTTTTGTATATTTTTTTTTGCGGCAGCGAAAACAACTTGAAAAACTGCCTTATCATAAATAACTGTAATGTAGCTAACGATTAATTTATTTATTTGTTTCCATACAAAAAAAGGAAAACATGCCATTGCGATAAAACAATTATAGTATATGAAACTCGTTCGTTACGGGGGTATAACACTGGCTGGGGCGACATCTCGGGATGTTTCTGCAAAAAAATTGTCTCGGCCTTACGGCCTCGCCATTTTTTAGCAGAAACACCCCTTGATGTCGCCCCAGCCAGTGTTATACCCTCGTAACTAACTCGTTTCATATACTATAACTATTACTGAAAGTATATTCATTATTTATCATAACTGCTAAGAAGCTTGATTTAGAATTACCCGCTGTACTTGTTTTCAAAGCCTCGTGAGAGTTCTCAAAACTGTATAACAAAATAATGGGTGTAAGCTCTGTTGGAGGAATTGAAAGAAAGCCCCCCCCCCCTCCAAAAAAAAAAAAAAAAGAAAACCAGAAAAAAACCAGAAAAAATAATAACAGAAAAAAACAACAAAAAACAAAAACCACAGAAAAAAAACCTGATTGGTCACAACCCGAAACATTATATAGAGGATATTTGTTTAGTTCAGTGTAAGATCGGAATTTATTTCACCGAGTGAGCACCAAAAGATATATTTCACGAGTGGCGCAGCCACGAGTGAAATATGAACTTTTGGTGTTCACAAGGTGAAATATATTCCGATCTTACACTGAACTAAACACATTTTTTTATTATATGCAAAGAAACGTTTTAAAAAGACATTAAACCTAATACTGAATGAAAAGCGCGCCAAATAATAATACAACGTGACGTCATTTACGAGATACGTCATTAAGTTTGAACCCAGTACTGTGCACGCTGGTTTTTCACTGAAACAACGTAAGGGGCTTAAATTCAAAACAGTGAAATTATCAAAGTGGAAATTTCACTGTTTCAAACAGTGAAATGACCAGTTTTATATCACTGATATATTTCTATAAACCACCGAAAAGCATGTAATAAATGAACATACCCTCAATGCGAAGTTCGATTAAACATTCAGGCGATTTGTTTCCATTCACGTCAACTGCCATATATGTTACAACTTCAGTTCCTCGTTCAAGCTCTGAACCCCATATTGGCCCACCTGTTTGTACTATGGAAGGGTGCTCATCTGTTTTGTCAAACGCTTCTGGAAGTTGCCATTTAACTAACGTTGACGTAATGCCTCGGTCGGCGTAAAATATTTGTGGAGTAACACAGGAAATAGTTGGCGGTGTGTTATCTAGTTATGATGAGAAAGAATGCCTGATTTGAAATAATGATGATTTAATTCATACGATTATTTTATCTAGAATTCTTGAAATGGGGTGATCCGTCGAAAACAATGAAACAACAATGTTATATTAGAATTAGAGATTCGGTTTGATTAAGTCATTTCATGAGAGATAATGTAAAAAATGCAACACCTCTCACGCCCTTATTCTTCTGCGCGTCGGCCCGATGTTCCACTACCGTCCACATTCTTACATTTGAAGTAACGGAGTGTTTTAATTAACTGATAAGGGAACGTATCACGCCCGCTAGACTGCATGAAGTTTTGATCAAAGGGAAAAAAGAAGGTACAACTAAATTTCAATATTGCTCATTTGTCACACATAAAAATGATTATTACAACACAAAGTATTGTGTTTGTGTAATCATTTGTTATTGCTGACTTTATTTACGACTTATAGATTTCATCTATTATACTCAGAATATTATTTTCTTTAAATAACCATCTATCATGTAATTCAATTATAAATATAATGCAATTACCAATGATGAAAAATTCAGCCTTTGGCAGACAAACTGTGACATATAACAAACACTGCAATAAGAGAAACATCTTAAACATGCCTCCTTACCAACACACAATGAGTTTGCAATATTATACCAAGATCCGTTTGCCTGGCACTGTATATAATAAGCTCCTACTAATGCATATCCATTGTCACATGCCATTGCACATACCGTTTGGTATCCGTAGTTTTGATCCGAGCACTGAACTGTGGCATGCTCAGGCAATTGTGGAGCTCGGCACATGATCTCTTTACAAAAAAGCAAACAATAACCGTAATATTTATCTTAAGAGTAACGAAATTATACATGTATACTGTTGTTTTACTGTTGCCGGGTTTATTAGTAATTGTTTACTAAGCACAGCACCATATTAAATAATAATACGACAAATATCCTTTGAATAAATACTTTTCGTTAAGGTTTAGAAGTCAAAGGAAGTAATTTCCGAACATAGTTATATTGAATACAAAATGTTTCATATACTATTAAACTCAGTTTATTTTAACGATTCAGTTTTTCTTACTTTCACAAATAGGAATCGCCGACCAAGAAGGATCTGCTTCATTTTCACACACGACTGTATCACTTCCGTTTAGCATGTACCCAGTGTCGCATGTGTATTTACACGAGCTTCCTAGTATGTTCTTGTTGTCACAATATCTTTTACCATTTGCAAACCAAGGAAGGGTATCGCAGGTCAGTACTTGCATAAGAAAAAGAAAAGCTCAGAACATGTTTTATATTATTTATGTTAATGTATTCATTTGTTGTTGTTTTTTCTCGTTGCAGTAAAAATATTAGCGGAAATTATATTTGAATTTTGAAAAATGCGTCTGTTGTGCAGTAATAAAATTATTTGAAAAAAAAAATCAGTTCGATTACATATTTATCGACATACCAGTGACTGTAAAGTTAAAATAACAATGGTCTGTGAGACCGTCTGAGTCTGTTGCTTTGTAAATGATAGAATGTGTCTTTCCAGATATGGCGCCGTCAAACCGTCCTCCGTTCTCACCGCCATCAACTTGAACAACACTAAAATATACATATGTTGTATGTAAACACAACAAAATATCAGTACAAGAGATTATCAATCCTCCGCTATAAAATTGCAGTGGAGGGGCCGTTAAGAGCGTATGCGATAGAGCACATATGCATTTGAAAAAGTATGTACTTCGTGTCCGAGTCATAACTTTGTATGCAAGGGATTGCAAACTAAATTTCTGCACATGACTATAATGATTCAACAATTGACAATTTGTCGCACAAGAACCAGGTTACATTATGACAGGTCAAGTTCACAGCATGTTACCTGTGTATTTGTAGAGCGGCCCATATCTTCTTCATGTATCACCGGATTTCAACATAAATTAGTAAATAAGGCCACCATTAGAAAATGTGTCGCGTGCAAGACCTATGTCTGTAGGTCAAAGGTCAAGATCACTGAAAGGATGTGAATTTGTTATAAATATGTATTTAGAACTGTTACATTAACAGTTTGTATCCAGTTCATAATATTGTATGGGTTTTCAGTTTGTTCAAGTGATCATCATAAAGGGTCAACGTGTTGCATTGAAGTCTAAGGCCTCTAGATTTGTTACACATCTTTAACACCTGCATGCATGAAGGGATTTCAACATAAATTAGTACACATTAACACTTTAAATAGGACATGTGTTGAAGTCAAGACTGGAGGTTCACGGTCAAATCCTGTCAGGCTTATTACTGTATCATTGCTAGATGGATTGTCAAATATTTTTGGTATATGTCTTCACTACAGTCACGCTATGTGTTGCATGCAAAAGTCGTATTTGCATCTTCATGTCAAGGTCAAAATTCGAGGTCATAGGTCAAATACAATTGGCTTTAAATTTCTGTCATTACTTGATAGATTGTAAAAATTGGTTGGTATATCATTTCATTTTATTAAATGAATACATAGGCAAAATAGTGACAGAAATATTAAAATGATCTTGTGTACTCAAATTACGTTAAAATGACATTACTTAAAGTCACAGCATAAATTTCTGTGTTAATTCTACATATTTTGGGTTTGAAATGTAAATATATTTTTGTATGTTTAACACAGTCTAGACTCCAACAGAATCACCAAATACTATTAGACAAGTCGTGTGACTTGAATTAAACCCTTGAAGTTAAAAAACCGATATTGTGGATATTGTATGATTGAAACAAGTCTAAGTCATTCATTTTGGCATGTTCTACAACGTTTCCAGAGGTCACTGTGACAACTATTGTGAAATCTTAGCGCTCTATTCTAACCCACGCGGGTCAAGTTAGGAAACTACAATAAATTCTTTATATGGAGAAAAGTTTGTTCCTTTGACTGCCTAGTGTATTCATTTTGAGGATATTTACAGAGTTATGAATGAAAAACTCAAAACTAAGAAGTGAAAATTTTGCCTGTGTCTCCCTTTAAGACGGTGACACATGCGCAATACTACTGTCTGCAACTTTGGGGTTAATGTGGAGGTCAAAGATAAATCAAAGTGCTGCAGCACTGAATGCGACGGACATGCAACCGGAGAGACATTAAGGCTTCTTTTAGAAAAAAAAAACAAAAAAAAAACAAAACACAAAATATATAACAGAGAAAATTTGTTCCATACAAGTTCGAGATTTGTAGAGCAATATATTTTGTGTCTTAAATTGATATAATTCAGATTTTCTACTTTCAAGCACTTAAATACAGAATGAAATTTATGCCTAAAAACTTTGGTCAAACTTGTAAATCAGTGTCCTTATCGATTTATTCTAAGAAATGATATGTAAATATATATAGAAAAAAAAACTATCAACGAAATATTTCTAGAATAAATCCAGGCAAATAAACTTCAAACATAATACATTATACATTTGAGAATGCTATTTAGAATTGCTTCGTATTATATCATAGTGGGCATACAGGCAATAAAATTTAAGTCATTTGTATTTTTATTTCTCTTGGATACATGGATATGTCTCATTAAAAAAAAATTGGTTAAAATCATCAGCAATTAATAGTGTATTTCTTAGATTTTTTTTATTTACAAGGTAAAGATGTAGAGACCAGAGCACATCGTTTTTATTTTAATTTAAATGTCACTTAAGCACTACAGTGTTTAGTTGTCCTTTTCAACTTCACACTAAATTCCATTTTCAACTTGTTTGCTTCTTACATTTGTATAGCATTTCTAAAAGTATTGCATTACAATCCGCTGGTTTATTAATTATATGTTTAATGTGTACTTCCTGATCGCCTGTCCAAAAATCAGAACAGGTGAAGCAGAATCTATTTTTAGAATAGCGAAGGTTAACTCATATCATGACCTAGTAAAATATGTAAACAAACCACAAGAATCGGAAGTAGAACTGATATTAAAACTTCCTTACCATGAAAGACTACATGGCGGTAAAGTGTCTTACATGCATTCTCAAAAATAGATATTTATACTAGCCATTGTACTGTATCTAATATATTAATAACTGCTGAATATTCAGCTAAACCCGCGGTATGAGTCACGAAAATAGTTCTTCTTTTATTAATGCGCGAGTTATCCTAGAGTCACGAAAAACTTTTGATTGGTTAATAATAATGTTTTGTATAATGTAGAAATATTTATTTCCTACTAATATTGTCTTGGAACTCAGAAGTTACACCTTTATTGTAGTATAATTTGCTGTCCTACTTTTTCGACAGCGGTAAATCGTTTCAACAGTAATTTGCATATTGCGCAATAATACTACGGGACTACAACGTTTTTATCAATAATATACGTTCATATTTTAACTTGGATAACTTAATTTGGAATTGAAAAGGCTAAATATGGAAGACATTAAGATATCCAGACAAAGTATGGGAGTTTTGAAGGATCAAATTCATGTACTATTTCTTGGGCTGTTAATTGGTTTAGGACACATTGCGCGAGTGTAGCCAACGAAATCCCATGTGTAGATGACTTAGCTCTGAACGCGCCTGAGGGCGCGTCCGTCGCAAAAAGATATGTTTAATAGTTTTTATTTCTTTGTGTGTTATAAAAATATTTGGTAAATGACTATACTATGGCCAGGGCGTCTTACATCCAGGTAAAATTTTAACTTCAAGGTAAAAATGCCATATTGCGAGGGAATTCTAATTGTTTTTCATGTTTTCGATTTTTATCCAATATTCTAACACTTCTCGTGATTTGTCACTATAGACAAAGAAAAAAAACGGTGTTAAATTGCCAATAAACACTGGTTAGGAACTACTTGTATATGCGGCTGTTAGTTTTTTTCCTCGATTATATAGTTAGCAAATTCTGTTCAAGCACCAATAAAAAGCATTTTTATTGATATTTTCAGTTCTTGTAATGTTTTCTTTTCATAAAATACCGAAATAATATCTCACATACACCACAGATTTTTTATCCATAACAGTTAATAATTGACAAAACGGCGCCAATCCGTAAGGAGCGTAATGACGTCACCCTAAGTATACAACTCATTCATAAATGCTGACGTCATTTCAAACATATAAGAATGATAAATTGGGCACTGATGTAAACACAATACAATCAATTCTAAGACGTAAGTTTTTATTTTTGAAAACTTGGTAAAATAACTTTTTTTCTCTTATTTCTTTTATTATTTTATAATTTCTTTATCTTAGCAACAGTAGGGTGCGACATCGAACAGCGTTATACGAAAATCGGAATAATATCATGAGTGATCTTCCTTATTTTATCTTGTTAGTATCGAAATTATATCGGTATGAGCGGTTTTTATCAGCTATTTAATACTGGTTTTGTCGTTTTAATGCGTAAAAATTAACCACTCAGGTCAATTTCTAACTCCAACCGGTGTTTACTAGCCGATAAACACCGCCAAGACCGGATAAGTGGGCATTTTAGGTCTTGTTTGTGTATACTCATGATTGGAATGAGAACAAGGTATATCAGAAACGCATTTATGCTTTAATATTTGTATCGCTAAATAGCGCACGGAAGCCAAAGCATTTCATAAAGTAAAGGTCATACCTGCTGCTAAACTCAAACTGGGACTTTGATTTTACCACTTCCTTAAGATTATAAATACATTGTATCATAGTTTGGGGACCTTTCTGTTGAAAAAGTGTCAGAGTTAAATCGTATACACATACATGGACAGTGCGGTAACTGGAGTGCAGGTATCAGTTACCCGCACTCCAGATAATGCCCGATGATTTGTTCATTTTTGCTGGGGTTTACATATTGTGACGGCAGAGAAAGGGAAAGGGGCAGAAATATCATATTCAAATGCTCGTTCATTGATTCATTTTTTCTGGGGTTTCGTATAATGACAACAGGGAACGTACTGTCATGTTTAACTATGATACAAAAGAGAAATAACACCAAAACACTCGGCAATCTGATTTATACTCGGGGGCTACGCCCCCTCGTACAAATCAGATAGCCTCGTGTTTCGGTGCTCTTTCTATTACTTAATTTTACAATTTATTTTGTATTACAAAAAAGTCTGAATGCTGTGTATTTGCCGGTATTTTTATTTTGCTACGGCAATGTCTTGTTGTCTCAATCAATTGCTCGACACTAGTCACAATGTGAAAACCATCTCCGGCTACGTTTAGGATACAGTTTACACAATGATATGAAAAGAGATTAATGTGTAAAACATTGAAACATTTATTGAACCATAATCATAATATGAACTTGTATGAAATGTAATAGATTCAATTTTTTACTCATTTCACTTATTTTAACAGCATACTGTTTTTACATTGACTTAGAAACTATTTCAATTAAAAAAACTATGATATATAGACTTATATGGCATTAATTAAAGTAAGTCTGACCTAGGAATATCGTTATCCTCGTCTATTGCTGAAGGCACTGTCCAGTTTACTATCACATTATTTTCTCCAGTACCAATGTTATAATTTTCTTGCAGATCACGTGGTCTACAAGGCTGGGAAAATGAAGGAGGATGTGCTATCGGTGTTTGACCACCACCGCCACCGCCGCCACCGCCAACACGACCACCTTGAAAGAAAATATATGAATTTAAAGATAATTTAATTTTTCACGCTCAGTGATTAAAATCTTTACATTTCGTGAAGAAATCTTGTTAATGTGTCCCAAATACAAATGCTTTTTTATGAATCACTGTAATAAATAAAAATACAACCAGAATAGAGATAAACTTTTTCATGTATCATTAATCGTCAAAGATTTATTCAATAAGTGAGTAATTATACCACAAATATTAAAATTGTGTTATTCGTAAGCGCGATGTAGTGTATTTATGGTTGTTTTTTTTTCAACCAACACTGTAAAGGTTATATGCTAACGTTCAAGATTTTTTATTGGAGGAATATCTAAGGGGGCCCCGTGCATTTTTTTTTCAGACACAAACAGGCACTTGAGTAAAAACGCCCTGTTGGTCAGCTTCTTCACATAAAAACACAAAGTCCGGGGTTTGGTTCGAATCCACGGCAGTAAATGACAAGTGGTTTAAAAATCAATACCCTTATTCACTTGGCCTTGGATACTCCAATAAGATTGGATATCCATAATATTATACTGTTAAGTTAGAAAAACAAATTCGTTCACGATTAAATCTATAAAAATAAAAACTATTTGATTCCTTTCAATTTTGTCGTTTTGAGCGTTTTCAGGGATTCCGGGTTTTCCCTTTTTTATTTCTTTTACAAAAGGAAAAAAGAAACAAACAAATAATTTAACAAATACTTACATAAAATAAAACATCCAATAAAACCGGCCACAACACCCCAAAATCGTTTTTCTCTACGTATAGGTCCTTTTAAATAAATACAAAACAAGCCATGTGTTCTTTGTTAACATACGTGTAGGAATTACAGTTTGAATCTTTACCACTGAACTTAACCTTTATTGCTCATTGCAGATTTTATGCAAAATTAAACACACATTTAGATATAAAAAATTCAAAAAGAAGTCACAGTGTAATTATAAAGAACCAACAAAACAAAAAAGAAACAATTGTACGGACATAACAACAAACAACAGCAACAACGACTACAGAAAACAAGCATGACAAAAGTAAAAATTAAATAACACACACACAATAATAAGGATGATAATAATAATAAAAATAATAATAGTAATAATATAAATGATGATGATGATGATGATGATGATAAAAGTGATTATTACAACAAAAATAATAATACTTGTATTAATAAAAAAACCTTAATAATAGTTCTGACTTGTAATCAGTACAGCATTTTAAAAATCAGTGCATTTTAGCTGAATGTTAAAATATGATACATATTTCTCATATATGTACAGGTGTACTGTCTTTGGTATTAATTTTCATTCTTAAAAAATAAAAGATATGTTTGTTGATGTAAAATAAAAGATCTATTGTTCAAAAGACACTTTTTAAAGGTGTGGTATTTCTAGTGAAAGATTGTCTACCCTTGCGGATGCGACAGTAATATTTCCAATAGAAGCATAACAAGAAAAGAAAGCCATAGTACCAACAACAACAACAAGTTAAAAAGTTACACTATCATTAACACAACATGTAAAATTTTAATTTGAAAGTAAACATGAGAACAATTACAGAACAAACAGACAAAAGAGAAAACAAAATCTTACCGACATAGCTTCCGGTACCAGACCAATGGCCATTGTTACACTCGATAACCTTGTTTTCTTCTGTGATACATGATCCTTGATGATTAACTAACTTACCACCAAAATCTACACCTGTACAGCTTTTGTAGTTTAAAAATTTGATATCTGTTAGATAACACTTATTCTTGATTGTAGCATCTTTCTGTAAAAAGTGAAATGTATCTGTAAAATATATTCTTAAATATACATTTTAAAAGAAATACCGAGTATGGGTCGCTATCCTTTTTAGCCTTCATAGGTACCTATGCTAGTAGCCTCAAAATGAAATAAATTCTTTCTGAATTGTAATTACAGGAACAGATATAGCAATAAGGACTGAGAAAATGGGGAAAATTTTATGAAGTCTGCCCAATTTTAAAAGCGACTTCTTGGTGATAAGCTTAAGGCCATTTTGAGTAAAACTTCGGCAACACTTGCTTATTTATACAGTCATTTTCACTGATCTTTTTCATGCATATAATTTTAATCTAAAAATATCTAAAACTAAGCCTATTCTTGAGACTTTATTATGAGTACTTGAGATTTGGTAATAACTTATGATTTCCGAGATTAATGATATAAACATTCTATCTTAACGTCTGGGGGGGGGGCGGTCACTGTTTTATTGAAACTTTTGATTTCTCTTTTTCCCTTAAGGCTGTTAGGCAGCGCAGCATTTTATTTAATTGCATATGTTTCTTGTTTTAAAAGCATTGTCATTTTGAGCGTTCTTTTTTTAGTGACAGTTGTACAATTATAATACACATACAATGGAAGCAAATTATTTCTATATAAACATATAAGATATAGCCTTACATCCTTTAAATTAACATTTGGTAATGTTTCGTGTGTAATATGATATTGTCCTAATAGAAAAAGAATACATAGCTTCATCTTTCGGTTCAAAACTTTTGTAATAAACGGCTTAAAAGCAATACGATTTAGAGATAACACATAATAATTAGAAATATACCAAAACAAGGATTGTTTTTCCATAATTTTAAATGGTCCTCAGATGTAAATTAATAACTTGATATACAACTTGTATGTGACTTGGGCAGGATCTATCTAAGCGAGGAAGAGCTTAACCGTTTGTACACTAATGTCATGCACGACAGAGCGAAATGCAAGTATCAGATAAGTACACTTTAGAAAGTATCCCTTAAAATTCAGATTATGTAATAGTGATACTTATCAATAAGTTGTTAGCACTGTAGTGAAGAAGTTAATCTATGTCGTATGTTTCCTTCCTTCATTTCTCTGACTTTTTAAGACAATGTTCCCGAAGACTGGTGCAATTTAATTACTGTAACCCCAAAAATTGTCAAGAGTGTCCATTGACATTATATGAGGAACTTATAGTAAATGCTGAACATGAGGAGTCACCTGAAAAACACTTCCATATCTTACGTGTGATTATTTAATGAGAAGGACTATACTTGATAACTTTGTTATAAAACGCTCACCAGGCGACCTTTTATTGAATCTATAGAAGACACACCTTATTCCCCTAATTTTGCTCCACAAGGCTTTCATTTAAATCGAAAATTGATTAAAAGCCATTCACACTTTTCGTGCTGTACAATTATGCAGTTAATATAGATAGTTATGTAATACATAGATAATTGAAAGGAATTATTGTAAAGAATATAAAATTGTAGATTAAATACAGAGTCATGCTGCCTATCAAAACTTAAGTTTCATTCAAAAATATGATTAAAGCATTTATTTACACACATATGACAAGGTCGTAGATACAAATAAACCATAAGGTATAAGAGGGAAATGGGGCATAAACTGTGAAAACAGTATCAATTTTCAGATATGACATGTTTGATATTTAAAGGTGGGCTATTACTCATCTATTTTATACCCCGTTACGTAATAAAATACCAAGTATCTTCTCTACATACATATAGCTGATCTATTAACAGACTCAACCATTTAGAGCTTGATATATTTTCAATTTTACCGTTTTTGAAATTCCGTAAAAGTGTTTTTTACTATTTTAAAAAAAGATTTTTTTTCAGTCAAGAGTGAATGTGGTTAAATAATGTAATATTTAGAGCTCATAAGACCGTGAATTAAAACAGTTTCGGGGCCAGTTATTTACCAATATAGGGCATTACTATTTCATTTATTGGTCAATTGACATTTTATATACCTTTAATCATTTACAAATACTTAATATGGTCAAGATAAACAATATTCATACAAAATAAAACACGAATATAAACATTTATTCTTAATTAATAAATATTCGCACAATATGTAACATGAGGGAAACTTACAAAGAAAATAACCTCACATTCTAAGACGCAAAAATTGCACGTGCTAAATTAATTACCAATAACATTATTTGTCGTAATATAGCACTGAATACAAATAAAAGTTGAGTCTCAGAAATTTATAATTCATCATAAAGGGGCCTCTTATGTCTCAGAAAATCTTTCATTTTTTTTACTAAATATTTTCAAATTTGGTGTCATAAAAAATCTCTTATTACCTGAACTGTATTCTGTTTTTATGTTCTTTTTATTAGAACAGTTTTTATGGGAGACAGAGAACTTTTTTGACACTTTGTTGCTTTTATAGTTGCAAAAATGTCCACGTGCAGCGTATATATGACAATTATAAAGAAGGAATAATTAGTCGATTTTTGTAGCCTAATGTGCCTTTAACTTAGCATTATTAGTCAGAAAAAATGTATCGATTTTTATTGAAACGAATACTTAATATTTAGACAGAATTTTACTTTCAAACTAGCAAAACTCATGTTTGCTTTTATCACACAAGTACCACTTTAATTTTTCTTATCATGTAGCAAGAACACGTGTTTGTTATATGATATAAGATGAAATTAGCTATAATTTTCATTATGTAAAAGTAATAAATTTAAAGCAATTCTGTACTATAACATTTACAAAATGTACACATTTTCATTTAAAAAATACTTTGTTTTACCTTAATTCAGTACATGAAGCATTTGATTAATGAATTAGGGAAAACAAATACTTTGGTAATATAAAATCATTAGTTTAATCCGGGCATATTTTGAGGTTATTTTTATAATCGTTTGTATTTGTATTTCAAATAAAAACAATGTTAGATAATTAAGGGATGTCAGATATATGGCGAAATCAAGGAAACCAGGAACATATATTAAATGCTATTAAACAAAGAATTTTTGATCAATACACCTAGTTTTGGTACAGTGAAATTAATAACTCACAGAAACTTCTAACTTATAGTAGATTTAAACATTCATTTGAACTTGAATCATATCTTGATAATTATTCGATAGACAAAAAATTCAAAATAGCACTAACTAGGTTTCGTCTGTCATCACATAACCTAGAAATTGAACGAGGAAGGTATAATAATGTAATAAGAAATGAAAGAATATGTCAATTTTGTAATCTAAATATGATTGAAAACGAATATCACTTCCTATTAACTTGTCCATTATACTCAAATATTAGAAAAAAATATCTGCAACGTAATTATTATACATGGCCATCTTTAAATAAATTTGATCATTTGATGATGACAAAAAATAAAAAAGAAATAGCAAATCTCTCTTTGCAAATAAACTTCGAAAAGAACTTGAATAACTAATAATCAGCTTTCATCTAGTTTTTCTTGAAAAAAAAATTATTTCATACATTTTATTTTTCCTTTTTTACATTTTGTACTTAATCATTTATTCCAATTCTGACTTAACAAAACAGTTTCTCCCTTAAATACTGTTCTTGTTTATTTGTGACTTTTCTCTTGTCTTATGGTAGTGTTTATATTTCATGTGTAACTACTACAGATGTTAATATGTAGGCTAGAAGTGATGTTAGTATTGCTTTATGCTGAATAAATGTTGTTGTTGTTGTTGTATTTGGCCATAAAACATGTCAAATAACTTTTTTGACTAATCAATATACTATCAAAGAACAGGTTTGGTAAATTTAGACGACATTGTTGGAAGACGTGCACAGATTATACTCTTACAAAACAAGGAAGTAGACCGTTGTTAAACATATCAAAATATTTATAAAACGTTCCAATATTAAGTTACACGATTATATCGCTTTTGTTAGTTTTGATATGGGATACCGATATACATATTATTTTATATATCTGTTTTTATTATATACCTATAAATTTTCTCCCTAAAATACACGCCAATATTGAAGCGCAAATACGTTTCATCGGATAGAAATTTCCGTATTATGTTAGTGACAAATACGGTACAATATATGGAAGTGACGACTTTTTTTGACGTTGGTTCCGATCTTAGCTTTGTATAACGTTGCATTTGGAAACGGGAACCAAAATTATTAAAGGCGTGGCTGGTTTTCAAGAATCACGTATTTATCCGTCAGTCATGAATTTATTTCTTGACAACTACATTTCATTTTCTGAAAAAAAAGAAAAGGTATATAATAAAAGGAAAATTGTGTTGTAGTAGCTTTCTGAGACTATGTATTTTTCTACTCGCAACGTTGGAAAATTGATATATCTGCTGCTCGTAGCAAAATACAAAGCCCCAGAAAGCTACTACAACATAATATTCCGTATATATATACATTATAATCTGTTTATATACCATTTTATAACGTTATAAAATAAAAATATGATAAACGCATTACCTTTTTTTGTGTCGGTCAGAAAGTTTATATAAACTTAATTTTTGCGGCAGCTGAAATTGTTTGTATTTGACGAGTTAAACTAGCGAGCAAAAACAACAACAACAAAAACAACAAACAAACGAACAAAAGTCGAACATATGAACAAAACAAAATAAAAATGAAAAATGGAAAAATCATACCGTTTTAGTTCATGACTGAAAATGTGAAAGCTTTGACTCAAAACTGAAAAAGCTTTTTACAATTATTTGTAACAGCTATTTAAAATTATTTGTTGTTTTTTAATGATCCTAAAGTCGCCTTTTTCTCATATTATTCAATTAGAAATATTACGAAAAATTTTCATAGAATGGCCTTATCGAATGGTCACCTTATCTTTTTCTTTTATTACATTTGAGAATGCTTCTCTTCGGAGGAACACATTTGAAGACACAAATAATACAAATTCAAAATAAAACTTACTTTCGTTTGACTTGATATGCTAACTATTAATCCAAGAAAAATATATATGTAAACATACTCCGTCATGATTTTTACCGGAAAATATTACTACAATAACCTAACTGCGCAGTACAAATATCGCACTAAATAGGATTTTAGATAATGCAAATGTTTTTATATAAGTCTATAAATAAGATACAAGTCATAGCACGGAATGTTGAATTACAAAAATGTAATAGATATGTAAATCAAACAACGTGTGAAGATATATGTTTGCATTTATCAGCATTGTATGCCCAGACCATGTAAAATTCGGTTTGTAAACAATTGCATGGTAAATGTTTTGAAAATGATATCCCCAGCTTCCCTGTGCAATACATACCTAGGTTTATTATATCAAATTGCACAAAACATGATTTTATCTTTATTATAGTTGATACAAGATATACCATCACCGCATCTTTTCTTTTTTCTCTCTCTCAATTTTCTTGAAGGTGCATGTTTAACGTACAAATATAGTCATCATTTAATAACCATCATATCCAAAATAATAAAAGGACCCTCGAATTTTGTACGAATATCATTTATGTAAGAAATGGTTTTTCGAATGCCATGAATTTCAATCAAAATTTTACGGTCAAAATATTTTGCTCGTGTCTTTACAAACCCATTTAAAAAAAATATATAAGCGCTATAATGGGGTGGGTGGTGAACTTAAATAGGGAAATTGTATAAGGTGACATAGTTGGTAGTTTATATGTGTCAGTTACGATCGTCTCGGATTGGAGCCAAATTTTGCCGCATTGGAATATTATTACATATTTAGCCGATTAAAAAATGATACAAAAATAGGATTTAGGCAATTTGTAAAAATGGAAATTCCAAATGAATCATTATCTTATCATCGAACCTTGAAATAGTTTACCCAAACCGGTTTAAAAGACTTAGTATTAAATAACACCTCATCAGATTTCATTTATAAGGAGGTATATAACGATCAAATACTTTCTTTTATGTGCGCCTCTTTAGAAAATAAGTATTCATAAAATAAATGTCTGAATGAAAACTCGTATTAAAATTATAACTTATATCGCTGACACCGATTTAC
This sequence comes from Ruditapes philippinarum, assembly GCF_026571515.1. NCBI lineage: Eukaryota > Metazoa > Mollusca > Bivalvia > Venerida > Veneridae > Ruditapes > Ruditapes philippinarum. The sequence continues at coordinate 66,508 of NW_026853372.1, forward strand.
TGTGTTCGCCTTAAAAGATCCAGTCATATTTAAAAATTTATTTATCCAGACTTTTTTTATTTGCATTTCAGACGTTATAAGTTTATCATTGTTGTTAAATCCGGTGTATTTTAAATAACAAAAGGTTTTTTTTCTTATTGTAAATACACCCAAACTTTTACCATTACAACTTCTCGGTGCACTACCGTTTCTATTACAGTGATCAACGAGCTGTGCTGTTCGTCGATACATTTAGTTGTGACTGTAAAGATGTGTTTGTTCCTCGGGAGTAAATAGGAAAAGCACATATAAGCCGAGTACGGCAGTATCTATATCATGGAACATTTCAAAAACCAAACTTACGTTAGAATATATTTTGCTTTCTATTTATTTAATAAAATCTTGACTGTAAAGCAGTCGTATTACGGTTACCATATATGTTTTTTAATTATCAAAATTAATATATCTGTAAGGTTCTGCTTACTTCAAACGTTATCAAGGAAATGTGTTTTACATACGAACTTGCTATAAATTATTACATTTATACAATTTTGATGTTTGCAATTGTGTAATTTAAAACTTAAGTTTATACCCTTGTTGCCATTTCACAATAAAGCTACTGTTTCACAATATTTTTATGTAAGTTCATATCATATTACATGTATTACGAAGGTTTGTCGATATGTAATGCAATATAGTTAATAACTTTAACAAATGTTTTACAGTTTTCTATTTCAACCCTTCCAAATAATCTCGTGCTAAAAACGTCAAATCCATTTTTTAAATGCTTCCACATGTTCATCCTTAGGTATAGCTGTCATTTCCTGTAAAATTGCCGACCCAGTTCATATTTGCTCTTGTAGCGGTGACCTACAAAATGATTTTCTGTTTAGGATAGGGGTTAAGTCACATGGTGCCAAGTCATGAGATGCCAAGTCAGGAGAATACGGTGGATGTTTATGGAGAGTCACTTGTTTTTCTCAAATACAGTAGCTCCTTTGGGTGCAGAAGCGTTGTCATGCCGAAAGTACAGCTCTTTCTTACACATTGAACAGAACGAAGGTTTTATTAAAAAATAGTGACGAATTAAATGGGAAAAAATAATAAATTGGCAAAATTAATCACAACAAATTACATCAAAAGTCCAGACTTGATATGATTGAATCTGTACTTGAGGGATAATGAAAAAATGCATCATTCCTCATTCCCTTTTACACCGGTTTGAGTGGTACTCAATCATCAGCACTTAAAAGTGCTGGCATCAATTATCCCGAAGGACCAGAAAATAAACACTACATTGAAATGATGTAAGGGAAATTTTAGCTGCCTTTCTGCACTTAACACCTTCTGTTGTGAAGTGTAGAAATCCGGTAATATGGTGATCCCCCGGAAGTCAGCTTTGATCACCTGTCACAGTATTAGAAAAAACGCACCCTCATATATCATTAAATGTATATTACGATTTTGTTACGTTTCTAAAAAATGATTGCAATTATAACGGTTAAGCTTAATTTCCAGTTTTATTCAAATGACCATTACTTAGCCTGCTACTTAACTAAATATCGTATGAAAATGTATCATAATGATACATATGTGCAGTAGAAATGACGATTGCATGTGGAGTATATTTACTTTAACGTATATATTTCTTTGATTAGCATTGGACAGGCATCGGAAGACGACACTGAGGCTTTTAAAACAATTAGTAAAGATTTAAAAGGTTAATGAAGTATTTTGCTTAAACTTAAACTAAACACCAGTTCAACCCTCCTTTAAAACCAGTACGAAGACCTTTACAGATGTATAAGTGTGATTTAAAAAAGATATGTATCATACGTTCAGACATTATACAAGACTTTAAGTATACATAGAGACACATATAAATAAGGAAAATATATCTTTAATTGTAAAGGAAAGAGGCATTTTTTGTGCAAAATTTCAGATCATTTCCTAACTCTCTATTCAGAATATTCTTTAATGTAAAAAATGATCGAACAATTAAATACTTTAAACATTTCAATGCTGCCTTTTAACTTAATTCCGACTAAAATTCGAACAAAAGTGGATTGTCTATTTAATTCTGACCATTATAAAGATATTTTAGATAATTTAAGTACAGAACAGAATTCTATTGCACGAGTACAATACTGTCAAAGAAGCTGTATAGGAATACAAAATGTGCACAAAATGTGTTTTTATTCTGCGACAATATGCAGATTGTTAAGGTAGAGATCCGGAAGATGGGAAATATCTCGGAAACATTAATCACAAAAGAAAACAAAAATACATGAAAATAGCAGACTCGGTTTGATTGAGTCTATACATGATGGATAATCAAAAAGTGCAACAACATTTATGCCCCTAGCAACGGTTTAAGCGGTAATCCAACAAACGTACTTATGTTTTAAAGCATGTATGAATGACTATCAAAATATGCAAAATATAAACACAATTTACGTTTTACGAGTTATATACTTTTCTTTTTCTTTTGCGGCGTAAGGCTGTGACATTAGAATGACTCTCTCTTAAGAAATAATCTATAATATTATCGTAATGAAACATTTTTCCATATTGATAATTTTAAGAAAATGCATCCAGGTAAAAATCACTCAAACAAAATGATTGTTTCTGAAATATGTATAAATTTGTTACCATGTCCCACCCATTTTAAACTCTTGTTTTATAATTTTATTCATAAAAAGGCCTACTTTTTTAAATATTTCTAAAGTTATCATGTTGATAAACAAATGGGTTTTTAACGATAATTTTACTTTCAGTATCGTACAATTTACTTATATATATTTTTTCTTTTTTTTCATTCTGTCCCCAAAAGTGTCCCAGCAAGATACCTCCAACACTTTTTGAGATAAGCTCCGGAGAAAACGTATGAAAAATAACAAAGGGCAAAAACTCAAAAAATTATAAAAAAAAGAGTTATCATTCTTGCGCACATCATTCCTCCTCAATAAGATAAATCAATCTATGAAGTTTCATGTTGACATTTCAAAGAGCTTTTGAGTTATGCTCCACTCAGGCAAAAAAAGTAAGTAAGAAAAATAACAAAGGGCAATAACTCAAAAACTATGAAGGGTAGAGTTATCATGGTGGTGCACTGCATACCTCCTGATTGAGATATAACCATCTATGAAGTTTCATGTAGATATTTCAAAGCTTTGGAGAAATATAAGTTTGAAAAATAACAATGGACAATAACTGAAAAATTATGCAGGGTAGAGTAATCATTCTTGTGCACTGCACTCCTTCCCAATATGATCTATCCACTTATGCAGTTTCAAGTTGATACCTCAAATACTTTTTGAGATATGCTCCGGACAAAAATGTCGGACGGAAGGACGGACGGACGGAAGGTCTTATTGTCCCTCTGACCACATTATTACTCTCCCCTGAGAGCGGACGGACGGAAGAACAGACGGAGACTATTTCTATTTCTAATAAACCACATTTCTTGTCTCCTAACGAGATAGTTGATCGAAATACTACTCTCATCACAGGATCTTTATATGTAATTATTGGAGTAGTTTAAATTTGTGTATAAATGCAAAAAAATGTTGTAAAAGAAAGAAAATGACTCCACATACATTAGCATTGTTATGCTTCTAACATGTCATGTCTCATAAAGAAGGATAATTACCATAAATTTCTTAACATCATTCACTTATTAACTTCCCTTTATTAGAAGAGCTAATTTTCTTTTCAAATAAATTTAGTTTTTTAAAGCTCCCAATTACATAAAACATAAGAAGATTCAAATAATATTAAAATCAGCCGGAACTGATAGTCTCTGCCACTCTATCGTGGACCTGAACTCAACCAGAGCACAACCTGGGGCCTAGAAGCTTCAAAACGGAATTCATGCGACAACCCAATCCCAAGGCCATGCTAGTTGCACTGCCGACCCTCGATCTCAAAAGGTTTTCGGAAGTCAGGAGTACCCCGACTTCACGAAGAGCCAATATGTAGGTGACACACGCCACATTTTCCGCAATCTTAATATCTACATGATTCTGTATATTGATCATATCAGCATTAGAAGTTTTAACTATGTATGTATAATACTAGTTGCCTGAAGCTTTATTATGATGTGTCACAAAAAATATTTATTACATTTTATTTAAATAAGACCAAGAAAGCACTCATTTATGGCACCTCTTCTACTTCGGATGGTTTACTATTATTATATTTTTAAGATTGATCTTTTAACAGTTAAATTCCTTGTGTTTTAATGCGAGGTGAACGTATGTTCAGATACTTATCAATAAGGAACTGTAATGTCGACAAGAGTTTGACAGGGAGACCATCTACTATTATATTTATCCCAGTTTCAAGAAGAATATTGGATATACTTTTCTGCATTTTTATGAAAAACTAACTATTTTGAAAAGTTTGTATAATAAAAAATTAAATGATTATACCTCCACGTGCAAATATATCTTTTGCAACAAGAAGAATAAAATTTAATATTTCATCCGTTTTCTTGGGATCAGTTATCCCAAAAAGATTTGTTTCTTTTGAGAGTTCATAATCTGTAATATTCGGGCATTTAGTTTTAGTGAAAAGTTTTAAAGGCCGCCAAAATAACTAACATACCAACATTCATAAAACAAGTGTAAAAGTATTTCATTACTTTCCCTGCAAAAAAGTGCAGTCTTTTATTCCAATCTTAGTTAAAATGTATTTGTTGCTAAGATTCTATTCATTAATTTGTATTGGAAGTATCTTAAGTTTGTATCTGATGTAATTTGTTAACAATAGTATAAACTTTATTCTATTCGAATGTTTCTGGTGAAAATAGTTCATGTTTCCATTTATCTTGAGATTTCGAAACTTTTTTTTACAAGTATTTTATAAATATAATGGTATCCCTTTGTATTTTGTGTGATAACTTGAATTTGCTTAGGAATTATTGGTTTATACGTGCTTTAAGTTTCAGTATTAATTCCAAGTTTAATGCTAAGATTTATTAGCGATCTTAAAAGTCCTTCATATTGTAGGAAATTTATATTAATTTGTAAAATATTTTGTATAGATTGTAAACTATAGAACTGGCCATTATTGTCAATTAAATCAGCATTAAAACTGGTACCATTTTGAAATAGGTTATTGTAAAAAATTGTTTTGCCTATGACCTTCACTATTGGTTGAACCAACATTTGTTGTCTGAGATATTCATTCCAATTTATTCTTTGTACTTTCGAAAAAAACGTTATCCATGATGCAAGACTTCGTTCCAGAAGGGGTTGTCGATTCTTGATAATTGGCTTTTAATAAAATCTGCAAAAATGACATATATATGTATCAGGGAAAGAATTTGAAAAGACATGTTTCCATTTTTTGTTTTCATTCAGAATCCAACCTAATTGATTTGATTAGCTGTAGTTTTAAACATTGTCAGTAAGTTATTTCATTCACATGATGATTTACAACATGATTTTGTTTATGGTATCCGCTTTTCAAGCCCCAGAATCAAATGAATCTTTGATTATGTCCGGTTTTGACTTATCGTCCTCATTGACAAAGCGTACAAAACTAGTAACAAACACTTCCACGGGAAAACGCCAATTCTTAAGCTGAAAATTGAAGAAAACTTTCTTGTCTTTTTCTGTGTTGTTATGTCCCCCTGCAACCATTTCAATCAGGAGTTCTTCTTTTGAAATGTAGTTGTTCCCGTCCAGGTCTATAACACCACACTATTTCGTTATAAACTTGCATATCGTGTCAACAAACATAGTTTTGTTGGCTTCATATAGTTGCTTTAACGTTTCTACAAATTCATCCTTACATACTTTGATCCTCTTGTTTAAATGAACTGTCCACCACAGCCTATTTATTGTTTCTACGATTGTATTCCGTTGGTTAACGCTCAAATAATCAAGATTTTCGTAATATGTCCTATAATAAATATTATTTAACTATTTGATGATCAAAATTTATCAATCTGATCAAAATTTATCAATTTCGGAGAAGAACTTTATAAGATTTCATCTTTGTATATGTTAAATGCATGTATATTATTTACTGTGTATCATTAAGAATAAAATATGTTGAAACTAAATTGGTCAATTTATCGACGGTCTCGTGAAATTTGTATATTAAAGGTTTTATGCTAGTGTCAAATATAGATATACAGCAGAATAAATAAGAATACATTTTACATTTTTTTAATGTTTTGCAGGTTCTAAGAATATTGTAACATAAATAGTTTAAGCGAAATAAAACTGGGTTACCGACCTTGTTTTTGATTTATCTCCATTTAAGTTAAAATGCTTTGCTTATTATAAAGAAAAATAATTCACAATAACGTTAGCATTGGCATACCGCCAGTTCATAAAGCCGAATTCAATTCCAGTAATCCAGTAAGATTACAAAACTTGATTATAATCAGTTTTTTCATAGTTTTCTAAAATCTATGTGACTCTTCTAAAACAATCACCTAATTAAAAAAATATCCGTTTACGAGCTTCATCATAATGAAAGAAACACATTTAATGGAAATTTGTATTGTGACCAAAAACGAAACATAAACTATTTTATCAATTTGTTAAAACACGGTTTGCAATACTTTTGTAGAAGTTATCTGCCCATGTGATGACCTTAAGTAACAAAAATGGCATTCAAAGGCATATTACTCGAAAACGGGATCAGTGGCGTCCCTCTATGTATGCTCAATATGCTTACATATTTTCCGAAGTCATATTCTACGACGATTTCAAGTTTAAATCAATTTTTAATTTGATTTTCCGTCTGATGTATGTTTATATGTGGCACCAGCAGACTTGAAAGGCTATACAGCTAATTAAGATCCAACTTAAGCTATACATCGCCTTCATTTTTCGCTATCATTTTTAGTTAAGTAAGAAGGCTTATGCGACGAGGGGATAAAAAAAATTTCCAATCTTACTCAAATAGTTTAGGGTCATCCATTGTAAGAACTCCATCGTGATTGACATCAATGAATGTAAACCACTCACCCAAATTCCCAATGAGGTACTTATTAGCCTAAAAACAATAAAAACAGTTTTAGACTATAATATTTATATAATTCATGTACAAGTTAAAAATCGATGAATAACATTTTTTTTGCCTATCTAATATGTGCCACTTGAACATTTTTCTTAGGCGTTCGTCTTTCATAAGGCCGACAGTTGACACGATTGATTTGAGGCTAGGTAAGATTTTGTCGACTAAAGCTTGAAATTTATAGAATGTACGAACATAAAGAATTAATAATATACATATAGAGAGTAATCTTTATTTACATTGCTTTGCTCTGAACCTGCAAAAACGCAACATCAGCAGCTTCAAATAAGAAATAAAAAAGTCAATCAGAGTCTATAAAAAAATCATATCAACTAAAAATAACAAAATTCTGTCAATGTTGAAAATGTTGAAAAATGAGTGATGTAAAATAAAGAGGTTATTTTATACATTGTTAAGTACAGTATTGTTTACTATTGGACTCATAAACAGCTGCAAAACATGTATAAGATCCGGCTTTTTCTTCGTCAATTCTATGTTTTATCCCCTGTGTACTCGTCCAGGAGAATAAACTATACACTTTAAAATTATCTAATAAAATATAACTATTTTAGTCTTTTAGTACAACATAAAAAATCATAAAATACTTTTTGAATAACTAACCATTGGCACACAAAGCACACAGAGCAAACGAAGCAAGTACAGCATTCACCATGCAATACATGATCATCCACACGGAGCCGTTGTAATACGTGAGTTTATTACATGCTTTTCGGTGGTTTATAGAAATATATCAGTGATAAAAAAGTGGTAATTTCACTGTTTGAAACAGTGAAATTACCACTTTGATAATTTCACTGTTTTGAATTAAAGTCCCTTACGTTGTTGCAGTGAAATACCAGCGTGCACAGTACTGGGTACCAACTTAATAACGTGTCGTCGTAAATGACGTCACGTTGTATTATTATTTGGCGCGCTTTTCATTCAGTATTAGGTTAAATGTCTTTTTAAAACGTTTCTTTGCATGTAATAAAAAGAAAATTTGTTAAGTTTAGTGTAAGATTGAAATATATTTCACCTTGTGAACACCAAAAGTTCATATTTCACTCGTGGCTCCGCCACTCGTGAAATATACCTTTTGGTGCTCACTCGGTGAAATATATTCCGATCTTACACTGAACTAAACAAATATCCTTTATATAGTATATAAACAATGTAAAAATAATCTATATTACTTTGTTGATGTGATAGGATAATATCGCAACAATATAATAAGTGAGATCTATACAATCCGATGTGCAATATGCTCCTGAAATATGCTCAAGAGCATTGTATTTTACATGTGTGCCCTTTTGTTGTTTTCACGAAAAATCACGAAATATTTGCATATTCAAGAATACGATTTTAAAAAGATTCATTTTCTACAATACTTCACAATAATTCATTAACGGGTTGATAATCTAATCTTTTTCTAATAAATATACTTTCACTTATCTTTGTATGACCTTTGCATTTTGATGAAAGGCTTCAGAAACGACTATATGTTTTTCTCACAACATAATATGTGATGTTGTTGAAATCACGTGAAAATCTATTATTGAATGTGAAATTATTCGTCAGCATAGAGGCAACATTGAAACAAAGTATTTTGACTATAATATAAATATTAAATCACTATGACTATAGATATACAAATGCCTTAAAAGCAAAAGAGACATAATATGGTTAAGAGATATGGTCAACGTTACGAAAATATATATTTAGTTTACCGCTAATAGTGTCATAATTGTCATGACGTGGTACAGGACAGAATAACGTGTGGGCAGATGACCATGATCAGCCACGAGAAATCAGAAGAAGTTACCTAATGTGGGTTTTTGCGTGGTCATTCAATAACAAAATCTTACCAAACAAAGATCGATCAACATGATTATAAATGTGCTAATGATTCCATTTCTTTGCCATTTAAAGTTATAGACACTATAATAGAGAATGGATGGAAGTATATAGGTGTGGAATTCATGATTATGATTCATGATCTAATTTTGGTTTCATTTACGCTTTCGTATACGCTTAGCTCAATATAGATCTGATTGGAAATACTTGGGGGCGAGGCGAAATTTGTCTGTGACAATTAATCTCGTCATTAAGTCTAAGTCCGTCACTTGTGAATAAAATGGAAACAGTTGGTTACTTATCCGCGAAATCCTGTAAGTTGGATACACGGCTGTAATATGGCAAAAAGACAAACAATGCAAAATGAGTCTTTAAGTTAAAGAAAATACTACAACAAATTTGGATAGATACACCTGTTTGAATAATAAACCCGTGCAAAAGGCAATGCAAAATAAACCCAAACAAAATAATAAACCCATTCAGACAGCAATGCAAACTAAATTCAAACATAATAATAAACCCATGCAAACAGCAATGCAAAATTAATTCAAACAGAATAATAAACCAATTCAGACAGCAATGCAAAATAAATTCAAGCAGATAAAGTGTCATTATTTGATCCCTGAATTATTGATATCTTTAATTTCGTTTGATGTCGATGTCAAGCTAGTTAATATGCAATATTTATTTGCTAGATATCAAAGCTTACTATGCATATTTCCTGTTTGTCAGTTAGTTATGACTGTCCTTCATTTCTCAACATGTATTGATTGTGCTATTTGCATTATCACTTTTTATTGTAACAGGCACATACATAAGTTAAACAAATTGTTTTTAAGATAAAATATAAACATTATGTCAATGTATCAAAATAATTTACGATGATATCTTAGATATCATGTAAATATTTTAATAAGAGTATTCAAATGATAGGTGCTTGTTTTATATAACATACTTTCCTTAGTTCAAGTGAAATCGCAATGATATTGATTAACTCAGTATTTGTATTTAACCTTATAAAATATTCTTTGTTCAACCATTTGTCGTTTGAATTTTCAAAGATAAGTGCAATTAAAGGGATGATGGTAAATTACTTGTAGTTTCTTATATATTGTTTACTTAAATAATAGAATATTTTAGTCATTAATATGTTTCAGTCGAAACAATAGACATTTACATAACACCGTTTAAAGTTTTACATGCTCCCTTCATATTTTACATAAGTATTTTTACCAGGTGTGCAAAACGTATGCTTATTATAGATATCATAAAATATGATGGGAAATATATCCAAATTGGAAATATATCCCAAACATTGTATGCAGCATACTGTGATCTTGAATATGGATAATAATCACACGTTTGTAAATGATAATCAAATATGGCGACAAAAGGCATATAATTCATGTTCATTTCTATTTGCAATTTTATTGAATACAGTGTTGCTTTATGGCATAGGTAAAATAATATATTGATTTAGAAACATCTGTTTTATATCATGGACTAACAAATATGTTGATGCAACGGCTGGCTTAGTAAATTAGCTAAGAAATGAGTTCAATTCAAAAATCAACATCAACATACAGATATATGAAGACAGCTGTTTTTTCTTCTTAATAAATCCGTTGCAACATTAGATACGCAAGGATATTGCAGCATTGAACAAGGTAAATGAGAATAAGATTATAGACGGTACATCTTGTTGTTCTGATATTTCAATATGGAAACGTGAAATTGGTAAACATATCTTTTATTTTGAAAAAAAAAATAATTTAAAATACTAGAATTACGTAACATCAATCGATAGTTCAATTATTAATTTACATTTCAGGTACGGATCAAGGGGAGCAAAGTGGGCACAGATGTATTTCATCTGACTTATACTTTATCGTAATCATCGATCTTTATTCGAAATTGTGTTTTGATCTGTCTATTTCATGTTTAAATGTTGAATTCTGCTTAAGCCGGTGCTAGGGGGCGTGGACGGTAATTTGCACTTTCCAGTACCGTCAATCTAACCGAGCCTGCAACATTTTCAATTTTGCCGTGTTGGGCTTTCTATAGGGATTCTGTATTTATCTATTTTATGATCACATCCGTGTTATTTGTGCCGTGTTGCGGCTGTAAAAAGTCTCCCCGTACATTTAATCAATGATGTTATATTTTCGATCCTTGAAGATCGTCCAGCACGACATTATTGTTGTGCTTGTGGTATTTTTAGTTTCAACTTTTCGGCATTTTCTAGTTGGGTGGTTCCAATATTCCTACTTGAATAATGTTGAATCACCCTTAGGATATGTTGCCTGCTTTTTAAATTTGTCTTTTGACGTCTTATCTGTGATACGCAGGCTTCATAACCTCTGATCCCCTTTCAAAATTCCATTTTATTTAGTTCCGCCCATTGTTTTCTCGTTTAGGACACACGCTTTTTATTACTTGGGGACCATACGCCGCTTTTCATGGAATGGTACGGAAGTGTCACATTGAAGGTTCCATGATAACCGCCGTATGAACACATCTGCGGATGTTTCTAAATTCAAAATTTTACTATTTCATATTTAAATGTTGAATTCTGCTTAAGCCGGTGCTAGGGGGCGTGAACGGTAATTTGCACTTTCCAGTACCGTCCATGAACAGGCTCAATCTAACCGAGCCTGCAACATTTTCAATTTTGCCGTGTTGGGCTTTCTTTAGGGATTCTGTTTTTATCTATTTTTTGAAATACTTTTTGTGATATTCATTTTATTAATGTTCATACAATCGCCAAGTGCTTTACCATTACAAGTTCATTTGTTTAAAGATTAGTCAAAAGGAAAGAAGATTGTACTGATATGTTTGTATGACAAGCTAATATTCTATTATACAGATAGTTAACTGAATAGATATACACTCAATTACGACAAACATGGACTCACAGCGAATAAAGATGTATTTCATGGTTGCTTTGTGTTTAAATGGTAAGTTTTTGTATCTTTTGTGTTGAATAGTCTAGGTTTGTGAAAAGTATGATGCATTCTTTTTTCATCCAAATTATGTTTTGCCCTTAAGTTGTATATAGCGATATTTTCCTTGTTCTTATCTTCAGATATAATTGCTCTATATATACTTAACGACTTTGCAAACTCACTATTTGTCTAAGAATGTTAACAAAACAAAGACACTTCTAATATAAATACATGTATACTTCATACGTATTGTTAATTATAAAATAATCGCATGCTAAAAACAGTGCTCTCAAATCGAAAGTAACACTTTTGACTACTTAGATTGCTACCCTTTACAGAACGAAACATCATGGTTCCTGAAAAGATGTGCTTTTATTAATATAACATTGTTTTTTGTACGATGCATTTCTATCGTCTGAAATTTCATCTTAATTTATAATTGAGTTCAACAAATGAGTATTTTATGTTTGCTCCTCAATGCAATATAATGTTATATATGAAATGGAATACATTGTTCAACATTAGCCAATATTATCTTATGAAAATTCATGCAAACCAATCTTCATTTATAAAAAAGAACTGAATTTGATGAATTTCCCAATCTTGTTAAGAATACATGTTTCAAAGATGATCAAGCTACCAAGATATCGAAGCTGGATAGCTTAAGGAATAATAAAGGCAGGCATTGTTAACACTTTTTTAACTTTAAAAGTACCTCGACTCAGCACTATCTCATGTCTGACAGCGGCAACCAACGGAAAGTGACAATTTTGTGTCTCAACAAGGACTACAACAAATAGCCAACCCGTTTCAGGTAGCCGCAGGAAACCGCAAGGATCATTTCAGAACACCAAAAATTCTATAATCCATTATTTCAATGTAAGGTCTTTTGTCGCCAATAATGGTTGCCATCCGAAGTGTCATTTATATTTTATGGATTGATTCACACCTCATGTTATCAATCGGACTTGTGTAAACTTAGTTTTTAACATGTTTTGATATGTTTATTGTTAAGTTTATGTTTTATAAGGTATATAAAAGATATAGATTTCATGGAATCATTTTTTAAAGTTATTATCGCATATTAACCACTTTATTTACAGGCGTCCGTTTTCAACGTCTTTGAGTATATATCAATAAATTTTCATATAAAATGCAATTATTTTATAATCTGACTTACTTATGCCAAAACTTTAAGACGTTTTAGGGGGTATTGCAAATGTTTTACAAAGTCAAAAAAGACAATCAAACTTGCGCAGATAAATAAAATAAATGATAACCTTCCAATTCATTTGTCTCAGATATGATTTCTTGATTATTTGAAAGAGAAAAACATGTATTCTAGGATCTAATTGGCTCATTTTCATTGTTATTTACAAAGTTGAACATAACATTTTAAGCCTATTATAGCATTCGGCACGATATGGCCAGTTATGTGTTGACGTGCCGTAAAAATCAAAATAAACAAACAAACCAATTTTATTTTTTGAACGTTTCGTTCTAGTTAAATTCTTTCTTCTTCTTTAGGAACGCACCTCTTCCGATAACGTCTCTAATATAATGTTCTTTTGCATGTAAGTATATATACCCAACATTTCTCAATTCCTCACAATTTTCTGCGATAAAGAAAGAAAGAAAACAAAAAGACGCCATTCCCTAATCTCACTCACTGTAAAAATGACATAACCATTCGTTATTTAGTTACTCAAAACTTCAGTAGTCTGCTAAGGACATTAAACACATGTAGAACATTGGTTATATTTTAATTGTTCTTTTACTTTTGTGTTTCTTTTGTTCTTGTAGATGTTTTGGTTTCTGTATGTGGTGAAGAAGAACAAGACAAGGTGAAAACATTTTATCTTTCTTTTGAATCAAACGGTATTTTTTATCTTGCCTACCACTAATAAAGTATCTGCTATTTCAGCAAAGGAGACGGTTTTTCGGTTATTATTGTTTGAATGATTGAAACTCAGAATCAGTCTGCATGAAGTTTGAAAATATAAGCTAGTAACATGCATTTAAACTTTGTGTATCATTGCACCTTTGTGATACTTACATTATATACAACCTCGTTAACATCCATGGTGTCTATTCCACTTGACATTTTGTGGTCAACACGGGGCTGAAAACTAATACAAAATACATTGAGATTTTATTACGGTAAATTTTGTTTAGGATATCTACCAACTAAAGTAAATCTCTTTGTATATAATTTTATTATTAACTGTTTGTAGAGCAGGAAACTAGTACTATGCCATCGTTAACAATTCACGACATTAAGATATTGAAGACTGAAGATAAACTACTTAAAATGTTATGTATTGAATATTCTTACCCCGATGTTGTTTTTTTCTGAGCTCGAATATTTTTAATTTTATTAGTCACTTTACATTATATGTCGAATTCTTATCAATAAAACACTTGTGATTTTAACATTTTTATTTACAATCACAGATATTTCTGTCTTGAGTCTAAATATCAGGCACATTTCAAAAAACAGATTTCCTTTTCACCTTCAGGCGAACGGTTACCTTATTGAGAAATGGGAACAAATGTTTTACGTAAACGACATAAATAGGGACGCAAAGCTAACTATGGATGACGCAAAGCAGTTTGAGTAAGTTAAAACATGATTATGCATATACGTTTATATTGAGGTCTTAAAAGGTGCTTTTTGAAGATAGAATGCTCAATCATAAGCAATCTTTTTAACATATAAGAATACCTTTAAGAACTAAATGAATATTGTGCAGCATATTTACGTTCATTAAGAATTTTATTATCAAGGGAGATAATGAATGTTTTTTGTCGTCAATTCATTTTTCTCAAGTTAAGCCACTTAATTTTTTTTCTGACAGGAAATATTACAAAGATTATCTTGTTGATCAACAGCTGAAGTCTCTTACAAAACGAATAGATAAGGTGTACAGGACAATCCTCTTAAACAACAAAAAAGAAATCGCAAAAGAAGACTTTGTTGACATGATGAAGCAGAAGTATGAATCTGACAAAAATACCTTCATTGAGATGGTACGTGAGTATATTTCGGAATGGTGCAAAGCAATGGACCTTAATGGGGACAAAAACATTTCAAAACAAGAATTTATTATGGATATGTTTGCTGAAGGGAATAAAAATGCACGAAAAGAGGCGAAGTTTTTCCTCACCTTTAAACCTAAAAATGGGCAGATTCCCGTTGACGAGATAATTTCTGACTTTATTCGCTTTGCAACTGAAAGTAATCCGTCCAAAATTGATATCATAAAAAACGAAAATGATTCTAATGTTTGATTTTTATTTTGTTACATATCATTGTCTTGAGATATGCAGACCATTAAAATGGCAGAGCCAGTCTTTGTCGTACCACTTAATTAGTGTTATTGTCAAAACAAAATGCATTTTGTTTCTTGTCTCATTTAAAACTTGCAACTGGGGATATGGATTTCGTGTCAACATGTTAATCTATACTCAACACATAAAATACGGGATCGTGAAGATAATGTAAGACTCAAGTAAAGGCATATGTTAATTAAAATGTATAGTCAAAATTTGTTAATGATATGAAAATGTAATCAGTTATGTTGAATTTCCTTGGACCTGAGTGCAATGAGGTAATGTATCTTGATATCTGAACAAAACGTTGTATTAAGCTAATGTAACTTTAGAATTTATATTATTATAAAAATATTTACCCGTGCTGCTTTTGCAACTCTCGACGAGACGTCACTTCTATAAACATGGTGTAAAGACGAGCTTAATGTTATCGTTACACTATAGGCTCGTCCTAGAAAAATGATCGTTTACTCCTTTAACAGTCTTTATTTTGGGTATGTGATAAGTAAAATATTATATTTTATAGATTCATCACTGAATTTATTGAACTTATGCTCATTCAGTAACCTTAATATATCGAAATTAAAAGAGATTATTTAATACATATTTAATGAAGCTGCTGACCTTACCGTGGGGTCATAAAAAATGTTAACTGCATAAACATACAACTTGCAAATTTTGTAGCATAAAACATCCTTAAAACAACACTATGAACAAACATAAATTTCAATTGGACAAACATACTTATAAACGCATGGTTTCAGTCTTTTTTTTTGTTAGCGTTAATTGCCACTAATACGAGATCACAGGTACCTTAAACATGGTTATTTAATGTTGAATGGATCACATGAATCTGGACGAAAAACATTGGCTCGCAACATTACAAATATGCTTTTTCAATTTGGGTTTGAATAAGTATGAATGTCTCATGATGCCGGTGATGACTCAGATTTCATTATTATGTTTATGTAACGCTTAGATGATAGCTGTTCACAAAACGGGCATAATGTTGATTTTTCACCGCATGTATTTTCATTTCTTTCCATACACTGCCTGTCATCAGCTGATTAAAGTGGAGAATAAATACAATATGATGAAAAAACACGACAAAAAGATCTACCAATACTCCGCCATGTTTTTGTCGGTTTACCTTTATCTTATATTAAAATACTATCGTCATGTACAAAGCTCGAAATAGTTTTGACGTTCTTTCGGGAAACAATATTTGGAAAATTTCCCTAGAAGAAAAAATATAAGCTCGATCGTTTAACAAGAAGTCTACTTTAAGGAAAAAACATCTTATCAAAAAAGATGTTTGGCAAGTGCCAAATCGTTATTTTTACCTCATTATATAAATTATATTCAACTTGCTTTATACCTGTAAACTGCAATCATAACATCAATCTTATGACGAGCAGACATTCATAGACTAAAAATAAATAAGTCATTAACTACGCAATTAGCTAATTATTTATGCCATTTCTGGTTTACAGTTAAGCCATAGGGAAATATCTTTGCAAATACAAAACCAGACCTCGTTTGAATTGAAATGTGTTTTTACTTTTTAGTATATTTGGAAATGCTAGTATTTAAATATATACAAATGTTCTGCCATCTGTATTGAATATACGGTGACTATATGACGTTGAATTGTGTATTTGTATATTCTGAAAGTTTTTATATCACATTGATATTAATTATCCCTTTATGATATTGACATTAAAGGAAAGTTCGAATAGGTAAAAGTCGCGGAGGAGTGTAAATGGTGAAGAAAAACTCCAGTTTTCGCACACAACTGTAGCTCATTGACCGAAGACCCTTTTTTCTAAGAATATCACACCTTTTTGTGTCTTTTGAACAAGGGGAAACAGCTCGTCATTTTTTTTTTCATGACTCTCCTCTTTTTCAAAACATAAGACCTCTGTTTATAACTTGTATACGCATATAGTGTCATGTTTCTTTAAATACTATACTCTTTGGTAACACGGCACTTACAGACACGGATAATGAGAAAATATTTCTTGCAGTTAACAAACATATTGAAAAATCGAATCGCTTTGACTCACCAACAGTTATTTATATCATTAAGGACTAAAATACTGGTCATTTTTTCAGGATTTATTTCTGATTTCTTTTCTATCTCATTTTTCTTTCTATCTGAACTCACCCAAATAAAATATAATTTTCATTATTTTTATAATTTATTATTATTTTCTTTTTATTTTATTTGTCAATCATTTTATATTAAGCATTAGGTTGCTTCCAGTCTTATACATTTTTTGTATTGTTTATAAATGTCATGTTTGTATATAATTATGTTCTAATGTGACGAACAGAATATATTTAAACCAAGAATGAATTTTAATCTGAAGTCATTGTTATACTGAAGTTTAATTAGCGATAAAGGGTAATTACATATCGTTAAACGCATATGATGTAGTTTAAAGGTGCTCTACCAAGGTCCATCTTTCTAAAAATATAAAAGTTTATATTCGTACATAATAAAATAAAACTGCACTCTTGAAACGAAAAATATATAGAGAAATATACTATTTAAACCGATATTTAGTACGTTTAATAACATGATTTAGAGACGGATTTGAGTAAAAAGAGTTCAAACTATGATTTCGTAGTCAATATGCACTATTTTATATGTTATTCTGGAAAACTGAAGTAAGCAAATGATTTGACTTTCACCAAAAAGGTGAAATTAAATCTCTGAAAAATAATCCTAGTCAGGCTTCTACGGAGTCCATTTATTACTGATTATTATCAAAATCTCTGTCCGTTTATTAGTACGAGAGGTGTTCTAATTATTGTCAATCACCACGTTATCAGATTTTATTGCTTACAAAAATCGCACAAAGAGATTTATTCATGTAAAGAAATGTATCATTCATATACCGATCTCATTTGAATTGAAAAATAAATGATGTAGCTGAGATTATTTCTTAGGACTTTCGAAGCAAATAAATGTCCTACAGAAACATTGTGAAACAAGTAAAACAGATGGGACATAATGTTTCTGTGCATCACATGCAACATAGTAAAGGTGCTATTCGAAATAACATATGCAAGACAGGTAAAAGTGGTTCTTTTACCAAACGTCAAACAGCTACTGCTGCTGCTCCTACATAAAATCCGTATAATGATTACGTTTGCGAATCCTCCCACACAAAGAAAAATCTTATCCATTCGAAAAGCAAAGCTCAGGAAAAAGTGTTCATAGACTTAGTGACGCCAAGATTTTGAAACGACGTGCTCGCTCATGATGCCTATATCTCCGTCTTAACTGTGGAAATGGAAAAAACGTTGGTCCCACAGATGAGCCTATGATTTTTATGGGCGGTAGTTACGGTCGACGTCGTGCTTGTTACGTTCGAACTAATGAGACAGAACTGACAAAACTGAAGTTTGTAAAACGAGATGCACTTATTCTTGGGTTTATGGTTTTGGCCGGGGTTATTAACTACGGCATGACATCTCTATTCTTTATCAATAAAGGGAGAAAAGTCAATGCAAACTAGTACATAGACAAAGTTCTAAAGCCATTTCTCAAAAAAGATATAATTTCTATCATATAGCGGACATCATTTCAAAGCATAAGTGCTTTAGATTATCGTTAACCAATATCCGGCATTATTTAAATTTAATATCATTAATTAATTAACAAAGAGTCTAGTACAGAAATGTATCCTCAGCATGGGTTTCTATCTCCGCAGGTGTCCCTAAAGGTTCAATTCTTGGTCCCCTTTTGTTTCTTGTTTACATCAATGATATCGTAAATGACATATCTTCTAACATAAAACTTTTTGCAGATGACACGAGTTTGTATATAGTCGTAGATAACCCACTTACTGCAGCAACCAGTCTTAACTCAGACTTAGATCGGATACATTCTTGGGCCAATACTTGGCTTGTTTCTTTTAATTCAGAAAAAACAAAAACAATTACTTTTTCAAGGAAATTATCTAAATCGTCTCATCCTACACTTAGTAATAACTCTATACCAATATCTCAGGTCACATCACATAAACATCTTGGTGTTACTTTATCTCATGATGCCCGTTGGAAAACTCATATTCATCTATTACTTGATAAGGCCTGGAAACGAATCGGACTACTCAGAAGTTTTAAATTTCTTTTATCACGAATAAGTTTAGAACGCATGTATTATTCATTCGTCCGCCCATTTCTTGAATATGCTGATGTAGTCTGGGATAACTTAACTGACGAACTAAATAAGGAAATAGAATCCGTTCAAAATGAAGCAGCTAGAATAGTCGCAGGCGCTACCAAACTGTGTAATATTAACAAACTCATCAGTGAACTTGGGTGGGAATCATTAGAAAATAGAAGAAATAAACACAAATTAATCTTATTGTATAAAATGAAAAAACATATATCACCTTCTTATCTTTCAAATCTTCTAACTCCCACCAAACAAAGTACATATAACAGTCACGTGATCAGTACAAGCGGACACGTTATTTTGAGCTCTCGATATTTTTTACAGAAAAACGGATTTAAAGTTGATATAGAACTTTTTTATGTTCACACAAGTTTGAATAAGGAATACATATTGTGCTATGTTTTAAAACTATGACAAGAAAAAGGAATAAAGGGAGTAGTGGAAGCGAATCCGATGAGATATTGAACCCCAAAAAAGCAACAAAGAAAAGAGGCCCTTCAGAGGGTACAGCTGACAATTTGAATGTAAGTGAAATATTGAATGAGACACATGCTATTCTATTTGACTCTCAACATTGTGAAGTGGAGAGAAATAATATAAAGTGCAAAGCTAGTGCTAACAACAAGGAGATGCAGAGTATGGCTTCTTTTAGCGATATAGTAAGAAAGAGCCCAACTTCTACAATGTCTTCGAAACAAGAGGATACTAAGGAATTATTTAAAACAGGTACGAGTGAAAGTACTAAATTGGACTTGTTACTAGAGACAGTTATGGATATTAAGAAAAGTCAGGATAGCATGAAACGTATGTTCGAATCGAAATTAGAAAAATTCCGATCTGACCTGATGGAGAGCATCGATACGAAAATACGGGCCTTACGTGACGAGTTGTCAATGGATATCAACCGAGAGAGTTATCGTTTAGAACAAGTCGCGAAAACTGTTCAAGCTATGCAGTCTCGGATTACTACAATAGAGCAGACGACAAGTTCACGCCAGACAGATGAAAATAAGTCACGTGTAGCACGGGTCAACACAAACATGGACAGTTTAATCCAAGCGATGACCCAGATTTAACAGTAACGGCAAGTGGTATAAAATACACTGAGGGGGGAAGATTTAATGGCGGTAGCACATGACTTGATAAGTGCTTTAGGCGATGATGTTTCTTTGAATGTTCTTATTACTAGTGTATCGCGGCTTCCGACTCGGTACGTTAACCGCCCACCGTTAGTCAAAATAAGCTTTCAAAATGTCGACGAAAAAATACTTGTGTTGAGGCATAAAATGGCACTTAAAGATATAGACAGATATAAAGAAGTTTACATTAAGAGTTACAAGTCGCGTATTGAAAGACTGATTGAAATGAATGCGCGAGCTATTTTAAAGGAATTACCACAAGGCAACACGTTAAGGGTAAATGCAAATGGACGTATCATGCACAGAGTACAACAAGATGATAAACAGAAATAGGAAGGACCCCGTCTCAATGGCATAGTTAAATTGGCACACATTAATGTGTGTTGTTGGACAAATGATAATAGTGAGCTTAGGTCGGGTATAATTGAATCCGTTAATGCTGACATTGTGTCAATTTGCGAAACGCACTTAAAGGGGAACGATGGAATAAATGTATTGAATTATACATGGTTTGGACATAATAGAACGGAATTACACAGGAACGCTCCTAAAGCTTCTGGGGGAGTAGGTTTACTAGTGAAAAACTCTATTTGTGAAGAGTACGAATTAAATGTTATAGATAAATCGTATGACGGAATTTTAGTTGTTAAATTTGTTCACAAATCGTGTGATTATGAATTTGTCGTATGCGCATGTTATCTGCCGCCAGAGAATTCGACCAGAGGAAGAGATTCCGAGGGATTTTATTCGCATTTGTTAGCACAGGTATATTTAAATAGTGACAGTGACGCATTATTCTTAGTGGGTGATTATAATTCACGGATAGGTTCACTTCCGGATAGTATCAGTGGAGTAGACTCTTTACCAAACAGACAAGTTCTAGACTTTACAGTAAATCAACACGGTCATGAATTTTTAGAATTTCTTATGTGAAGCAAAATTTTGTGTTCTTAATGGTAGATTCGACGCTGCAGACGACAATTTTCACATCCATATCACGAAAAGGAAAATCTGTTGTTGACTACGTATGTGTACCACACGACGTTTTGAAGATATGCTCGAATTTTAGTGTGCAAACTGTTCAGTCTATTGTTGACAAATATGGATTACACGGATTAATAGGTGAAAGGTCGCGGTTACCAGATCATTGTATGATATTAACGGAGTTTAGCGTGTCAAATACCGTTACAATGAAAGACTGTGATAACGTTAGTAGCAAGAATATTATTAATCCGACACGTTTCAACTTGAATAGGATACATTCAGACTTTATGGGGAGCGAACTTTCTAGGACAGCATTGTTAAAATATAATTACTAGAATTGAACTTTGCCGAGAAACACAGTGTGATATTGACACAATTTACGACACATTTTGTGAGACACTTATAACCGAAATGAATAATACAGTGCCAAAATACAGTTCATCAAAGCACACAAGCAAACGATTCAAGAACAAAAAACCGTTCTGGGATGATAATTTGTCACAGCTTTGGAACAATATGAATGTTAAAGAACGGGCATACTTGAAATGAAAAGACATAAAATCCGTTCGTAACGCTTTACGTATGGAATATATTGATGCAAGAAATATGTTTTGATAAAACACTAAGACGAGCAGAAAGACAGTATCGTGAATCAATCGCCCTAGAAATAGAAGGTTTATCTTTCAAATAATCCTAACGTCTTTTGGGATAAAATCCGGAGATTAGGACCTAGGCAGAATAAAAATATACCTGTTGAGATAGTTGAAAATGGCAGATATCATTACCGACGAAAATCGAGTCTTTGAAAAATGGAAATTTGACTTTGAAAACTTATACAATGGGGGAAAATGGCAGTGATTTTGACGAAGAGTTTTTTCAGTCAGAAAAAGATCCATAAACAATTAATCGAGTTGGACATGTTGGACCCCTTTATACACGCCCAATACACAACTGAATGGAAATATTACAATTCAAGAACTTTCTAGCATAGTCATGCAAGCGAAATCAAGATCTGCATCCGGTTATGATATGATCCCGTACGCTGTAATTAAATTTCCCTAGCATAATAGCGGTCTTGCAGCAATTATTTCAACTAATTATGGATACTGGAAGTATACCTTCACCCTGGAGAAAATCAATAATCTGTCCATTTTGAAAGACTCGAATACTGACGCACGATTACCTATGAATTATAGAGGGGTCAGTCTACTATCATGCATTAGCAAGTTATATAGTGCATTCATTAACAAAAGAAATTACGGTTTATTTGAACGAACACGATATTTTAGCCGACGAACAGAATGGATTTAGAGCAGATCGCTCAATGTGAGGATCACATCTTTACATTAGATAGCATTATAAGGAATAATACGTCCGTAATGACAGCGTTTATTGACCTCAAGAAATGCTTTGATTTCATCGATAGAGACATGATACTATATAAACTACTCTTTGAATAAAATTGATGGTAAAATATATAATTCAGTGAAAAGTATATACAATTATTCAACGTCATGTGTGCGCATTAATAATAAACTCACAGACTGCGTTCAATTTGTTTCAAAAGGTGTGAAACAAGGATGCAATTTATCGCCGACAATTTTTGCTATCTTCGTTAATGACTTAGTTAGGGAAATCAACGACCTTGACTAGGAGTCAAGGTGGGGGGACACATCAATATCAATGCTACTATATGCGGACGATATAGTCTTGATTGCCAATTCTGAAGAAAATCTACAAACAATGTTGAATACAATGCACGACTGGTGCAAGCGTTGGAGAGTCTTGATTAACTGCGAAAAATCCAAGATAATACACTTCCGGAAAGGACGAACGAACCGCAGTGATTATCAATTCAAAATCGGAGCTAATTATCTTGAAACAGTCGACAAATATAAATACCTTGGTGTTATTTTCCATGAAAAACACGACTTTAACTACAATTGTGAAACACTTTCAAAAAGCGCAGGACGGGCTCTTGGCAGCCTTATTTCAAAAGTACATGGGCTAAAACATTGTGGATTTTAAAACATTTGAAAAAATTATATTATTCATGTGTTGTTCCTATTTTGGATTACTGTGCTTCCGTTTGGGGTTTCAAAACATTTTCAAGCGGCGGAAAATGTACAACATCGTGCGATTCGTTACTTCTTAGGCGTTCACAGATTTACACCTAAATTAGCATTGTTGGGAGAAACAGGTTGGATACCGTGCACCTATAGAAGATGGATTTGTATTGTCCGATATTGGAATAGACTGGTTAAATTAAGTGATGATAGGATTACTAAACGAGTGTTTAATATGGATTACGATAAATCAAGCGCAACAAGTAACTGGTGCAGTGAAGTGAAAACCATTATGTCTAAGTCAGACTTATCCAACCACTTTGACAATAAATTAACAGTGAATATGGATTATATTAAATTGAAATTTTCGAGTATTATGCAAATATATGGACAATCGACTATGAAAAGGTCCCTAAATTACGGGACTTACAAAACATTTAAGACTCAATTTTCAAGTGAAAGCTATTTGTCACTAAATCTTAAAAGAAATGAACGCTCAATCTATGCACAATTTCGGGTGTGGTATTCTGGCCCTGCGTGTAGAAACCGGAAGATATGTAGGAGAAGCGCCAAATCAAAGACAATGTACTTTGTGTCAATCAGGATTAATTGAAGATGAAACTCATTTCTTAATTGTGTGCCCGGTATATAATGATATAAGATCAATGACATTTAATGACATTATTATTAATGATGTATATAACAACATGACAAACACGGAAAAATTAGTATTTCTCATTAAAAATCACCAGAACAAAATAATAAAATTTCTTGTTAAAGCATATGTGTTAGGGAGAAATTTAATTTTCTGTATAATAGGTAATTGACTTTTAACGAGCCAATAGTGACAACATGATGATATATTGACTGTCCATTTTCTGAAATGTGATACTGTAATTTACAGATCGAGCAGCAACTTTAATCTCATTTAAATGTTCCATTTTAAAAGATATGTACTGTTCACAGTTTGTATATTTGTATATATATAATAAGGTGACTTATAGGTCCAATGGGCCGGGTGTTTTTGTATGTATTCTTATAATGTATGTGAAATGATAAATGCACAATGTCACTATAATAAACAATTTACTTACTTACTTACTTACTTATAACCTTAGACATATTGACGATTTAACTCCAGTTCCAACCAGAACACTTTTATACTCAAAATCATTTCTACCTTCTACTATACGCACCTGGAATTCTCTTCCTGAAACTTTTCGATCTAGTCTAAATTCAAACATATTCAAGTCCAAAATAACCCCAAATATCAAAAGACCACCGTCTTACTATAATACAGGCACACGTAAAGATCAAATCCTTCACACAAGATTAAGTTTAGGATGTAGTTCATTGAATGAGGATCTGTTCAGAAGGTCTATTGTGGAAAGTCCAACATGCACATGCGGAATAATAGAAACTGTATCTCACTACTTATTGCAATGTACCAAATACAGAAATATACGCGAAAGATTTCTCACTAATTTAAATAGTCCGGCTACAGTAAATAATCTTCTTTAGGGTAACGAATATCTCTCTTCTGATGAAAACAAAACCCTCTTTCAGAAAATTTATTACACAATCGAAGCGCTTTTTGTAAGAATTACTATCAGTGTGAATAAACTTGGTCTTTCCGTACGCTCATATTTCCTTACATGTTAATCTTAATTATTAAACTCCGATATATATATTCAATCATACCTTTCCTTACATTCTTCCTTTCTTTTAGCATTTCACCATGATTTATTATACAAATATTTATGCAACATAAAATTCTTTTAATAATTGTAAAAAATGTAAAAGTTAATTCATGAATATTGAAATCATTAAAGATCCTGTTACTCAGTTTTTTATGGTTTAATATCATAAATATAATGCTCCAATGAAGATCATCAATATTGTAAGTTTCAACAAGAGCTGTCACGCAACTGATGATTTCCCTCGAAAAGTTTTTAAAGTTACAGTCTGGACATAATTGTTGTGTAAGTGGGGACACACGTACGGACAGACCGACATGAGCCTTAGCTGCGACACATCGTCTTACTGTGGTAGACATTTCTGCCCAGTTATTTTAAAATCCTTCCATGCACGGCAAAGTTACAGTCCGAACATGAGTGCATCTTCAAACTCTTCAGAAGAAAATGAGTACTGTGACCTTAGAAACATGGGTCTTAGTCGCGACATGTCATCTTGATGTGGTAGACATATTAAAATCATTCGATGCATGACAAAGTTACAGCCGGGCACTTAAACCGGTATGTGTACCTATGTACTCTAATTGTGATAATGTAAAACTTCAAAATGATAGTGTGACCTTGACCTTTGAGGTAGGGACGTGGATCTTGGATGCGACACATCATCTTGATGTGGTAGACATTTGTGTCAAGTCAAGTTATTTTAAAATCCCTGAATGTATGAAAGTCACAGTCAGGACACGAATGAAGTGGGGACGCACAGATGGACAGACAGACGGTGCGATTTTAATATGCCTCCCTTCCAGGGCATAAAAAGCATTATTTGTAAAGATATATCCTAATTTACATTTCATGTTAATAAAAGAAGGTAATTAGAAATTAATTACGTCAAATTTTTCAATTAGAAATGAATGCATATATTTTAATTATTACATATAATGTGGACACATATTTGCAGTACGTATTTTACATATTCTTCAATTATATACACTGGAGCTCCTTTATAGCGCTCATGTTGGGGTCCATGATATCAAGACAGCGTTCTAATGGGTAACTTTTTATAACGCTCATTTTGTAATTAAAGCTTAAATATCGCATTACCCCACCCACCTCCGAAACATATATAAAATTTCATGTAAGTGTGGTAACAACCTTATTTACAGCATACAGGATTTTTAAATGTTTTTATAATAATACTCGAAAGGCATTTTTACAACGAAATGCTATATTACACTTCTTTTTTCTGCTAATATATTCTTTATTACAAGAGCCGGTAGAGCCGGGTGATGCTCCTCGACTAGGTTTTGGACACAGAAAAGTATATCTTTTGTTATTTCAGAGTTATGTCACAGACAAAGTTCATGGTATGATAATTCCAAACTTAGGCAATGCATAGTTACTGTTTCTTTGCACTGCACTTCTACTCAATGAGATCTATGTACCGCCTTGCGTGCGACACGTCGTCTCATATGGTGATCATTTCTGTGAAAAAGTTGTAAAATACGACTCTAAATAGCGAAGTTATGGGCCCTTCACGAATTCAGGATGTACGGACACCACACAAATGGACTAAAGAGCCATTTCTTTTGTTATTTTCTTTTGTTTAATAGAGGGCCTAACCCTTAATTCTATTGTTACGGATTCTGAAACCAGGCTTTGCAAAACTGCTGAAAAATTTGTCTAGCATTTTGTCAAACAAACTTTCAATTCTTGTCTAAACGAAAGAAATTGTGTCTGACTGAATTTACTTTTACAAATATATGTATATGGTCATACCTTTGTTGTTATTTCAAAGACACAGAAACTTTTAAAGATTTCTGTAACATTTTTATTCCAAAAATTAAACACCAATTTATCCATATTAGAAATGGGTAAAATTTCTTCAGTGTTATCAAAAACAGTCCGAGTGACTGACTTAACTAAATATGTTGCATTTAGATTTCATAGAAGAAATTGTTTCCATTTCTAATATAGATACTGTGGAATCCAGACCATCCTTTTCCGCTTACTCTATTGACATGCTATGTGATTATGATGATGACAATTTTAATAATGAATGTTTTGATTCCATCAATCCGGATAAACTGTCGTTTAATCTTTGGCTTTAGAGATATGTCAGAGTTATGTCCCGGACAAAGTTTAAAGTGTAAAATGAACAAAGGGCAATTACTAAAAAATAAGACAAAGCAGAGTTTGGATAATTTTGCATTGCACTTCTACCCAATGAGATCTATCTACCTCAGAAGTTTCATGTTGATATTTCTTATAGTGTCAGAGTTATGTCCCGGACAAAGTTCAAAGTGTTTGTTTTTGTTGTCGGGTTTTAAGTCACATCGACACAGTAAAGGTCATATCGCGACGTTTCAGCTTTACTGGTGGAGGAAGACCTCAGGTGCCCTTCCGTGCACTATTTCAGGCACGAACGGGCACCTGAGTAGAACCACCGACGTTCCGTAAGCTAGCTAGATAGCTTCCTCACATGAAAGGATCCAAAGTCCAAAGGGATTCGAACCAAAAGCGGTGAGGGGCAAGTGGTTTGAAGTCAAAAACCTTAACCACTCGGCCACGGAAGCCCCCTTCCCCTTAAGTTCAAAGTGTAAAAAATGAACAAAGGGCAAGAACTCCAAAATTAGACAAAGCAGACAAAGGTTCTTCTGCAATGCACTTTTACCTAATGAGATCTATCTACCTACAAAGTTTCATGTTAATACCTCTTGTTGTTTCAGAGCTATGTCCATGAAAAGAAAAGTAGACGGACGGACATACAGATGGATGTACCTACAAAAAGGTACTTAAGTGACTTTTCCCTTCATCATTTTAGCCATTTTTCATCATACAAGGCTGAAAAAAGACACACAAGTAAAACCGGCATGAATACTATAGGATCAAAGATAATTTATTGTTACCTGTTGTTCTCCAAGTCACACAAGTACCTCTGAGTTTAAATGGACGGACAAAGCGGCGACTATATGCTCACCCTTTAGAAAGCATAAGAAAAGATATTCATTTGAGATTAGTCTGATATAGTCAAAATACTTCTGATGTGCCAAAGCAATATTCTGAGATATTTTTTCTGGGTCAGAACAAGAGGGGAGAGGAGAAGGCCGACAACATTTTCTGTAGAGAAACCCGGGATGCCGCCCCAGGCCATGATATTTCCACGTAACAGTCAAGTTTGATATACTTTAACTGTTTTATCGCATGATAAACATAAATAAAATTTTGGAGTAGACATAAAATTTAAATATATATTTTGCTTTCCTTAATAGTTTTATTTCCCCACAAGGAACCTCGGTTTCTTTTTATGGTACATGTAAATGACTGATTTTTGCTTTTTCTTATTGTAAACCCCATAAAGTAAGAGCCAATCAGAAGTAAAGAGGGTGTTCCTGATTGGTCGGATGACCACAGGCAAAAACATTTCTGTAAATTATTGTGACGCGCCAGTATTATGCTAACTGCCGTTTGATCAGTCTTTGTTTTAATGGTATGCGAAAAGATGGATTTTAAATCTATTTCAATGAAAAGGATTATTGTTATTATTTTCTAGGCCTTGACATTGAAAATATTGCGAGTATTTCTACTCTCATGAAAATGTTTATACAGGCAGTGCCTCATTGCACCAAATTAATTCAGGAAAAAGGATTAAAAGGTTTATAAACAAATTCGTTTAAGCCCCAGACAATTTTGTTTCGAAACTGACAGCCATATCCCCAGTATGGTACCCCATTATCTTTCCCAAATCTGAATATTTTCTTTGTTTTTTTTCAGCCGAAATTTAGAACCGTCCATTGACCCTTGTGTATTTGTCTTCGGTCAT
The DNA here is from genome assembly GCF_026571515.1 of Ruditapes philippinarum. Classification (NCBI taxonomy): domain Eukaryota; kingdom Metazoa; phylum Mollusca; class Bivalvia; order Venerida; family Veneridae; genus Ruditapes; species Ruditapes philippinarum. The sequence goes on from NW_026853372.1 coordinate 95,552, forward strand.
GCTTATACATGAAACAGGCGTACTTAGATAACTTTGCTTTTTTTTAAATAACGCACACTTTTTTCTAAAGAAATATGTTTTATCTGAGATATCGCACTGTGCGTTATAACCAATAAAACATGATACTGACGTATAACAGCTGAGGAACATCAAAGACAAATCGCCAAACCATGTGATACGTACGTATTCTCACACCCAACCTAATCTCAAACCTTTCACTAATAAGCATGTATCACTAGAAGAGACTATGATATAACTTCTGTTCATGAAAGCTTAAATATCCTAAAATACATGTCTACTGCTGCCAAATGAAAACAATGCCTAGGAACGAAATATATGTTTACCATTTTGTTACTAATTGTAATTTCAAAAAAAATCTATTTAAATACCTTTGTAAGTTTTGTAATTGGACGAATAACAAAACTAATGTTAAAGCGGTTACCTGCATTATGTAAAATATCAACCGTTTCATTGGAAAATTCCAGAGATATTTTAAAAGGTTTAGGATGTATAGGTCCTATATTCTAAGATGTCGTGACAGTTTCACAAAAGACTTAAAGAGGAGTTTGCACTTTCCAGTACCGTCCATGAACAGGCTCAATCAAACCGAGCCTAAAACATTTTCAATTTTGCCGTATTGGGCTTTCTTTAGGGATTCTGTATTTATCTATTTTATGATCACATCCGTGTTATTTGTGCCGTGTGGCGGCTGTAAAAAGTCTCCCCGTACATTTAATCAATGGTGTTATATTTTCGATCCTTGAAGATCGTTCATCACGACATTATTGTTGTGCTTGTGGTATTTTTAGTTTCAACTTTTCGGCATTTTCTAGTTGGGTGGTTCCAATATTCCTACTTGAATAATGTTGAATCACCCTTAGGATATGTTGCCTGCTTTTTAAAATTGTCTTTTGACGTCTTATCTGTGATACGCAGGCTTCATAACCTCTGATCCCCTTTCAAAATTCCATTTTATTTAGTTTCGCCCATTGTTTTCTCGTTTAGGGCACACACTTTTTATTACTTGGGGACCATACGCCGCTTTTCATGGAATGGCACTACTGTGTCACATTGAAGGTTCCATGATAACCGCCGTATGAACACATCTGCGGATGTTTCTAAATTTTACTATTTCATGTTTAAATGTTGAATTCTGCTTAAGCCGGTGCTAGGGGGCGTGGACGGTAACTTGCACTTTCCAGTACCGTCCATGAACAGGCTCAATCAAACCGAGCCTGCAACATTTTCAATTTTGCCGTGTTGGGCTTTCTTTAGGGATTCTGTATTTATCTATTTTGTGAACAATATAGTTAAGGAGAAATGGCCAGGACAAAAATGAAATATGAAAACTAACAAAGGGCTTTAACTAAAAAAAAAATAAGAAGTGCATAGCAGCAGTTTCTGTGCACTGCACTTCTTATCAATAAGATCTATCATCCTTTCAAGTCCATAGCTTTCGTAATTTATAAGAGGCCTGGACAAAAATAAAGTATGAAAATTAATAAAGGGTAATTACTCAAAAATATGCAGTGCAGAGTGCCGGTTATAGTACACTGCACTTTTTCTTTATAAGATCTACATCCTATGAATTTTAAAGCCATAGCTTTTATACTTTAGGAGAAATGGCCTGGACAAAAATAAAGTATAAAAATTGATAAAGGGTAATTACTCAAAAATATGAAGTGCAGAGTACCGGTTCTAGTACACTGCACTTTTTCTTAATAAGATCTATCTTCCTATGAAGTTTAAAACCATAGCTTTTATACTACAGGAGAAATAGCCTGGACAAAAATAAAGTATGAAAATTAACAAGGGGTATTAACTCAAAAATTAAGAAGTGCAGAGTACCGGTTCTTGTGCAATGTACTTCAGGTCATTATAAGAAGCATGCATACCAAGTTTGAAGTCAAACAGACTTATAATGACTGACTTATGCTCCGGACAAGCTTAAGGGGCCGCCGACAACGACGCCGCCGACAAAAGTAACACCTATATGTCGTCTTTTTCAAGGCGACACAAAAATTCACTTAGAGGTTTGAAAACTGGTTCCTTAATCTTGTCTCTTAATTGAATTCAATATCTGTTAATCAAACGTTATCTTTAAAATATATAATAAATGAATGCAAAATAGACAAACAATGAATATTTTTCAATCAAACTTTATAGATAATCGTCAATTAAGTGGGTCGAATCGCCTGTAAATAATGGGGCGATGCGAGGTATAAACCCCGGCCCCTCTCCCATTTTTCTCAATAAAACTGAAGGAAAACACGGCTCCCCTTTTCAACTTTTTTATTTCTTGATTAATTTAAAAAAAAATGGTATTAAATTAAAATTACTTAGTAAGCTTTCTATAATGCCTTAAAATGAAAAATGACTTAAGTATAAGTATTAAAATTTTTATCTCAAAGTTTATCTTTTTATCTTCTGAAAATCACACTATCAAATTCGGTAAAAAAACACACGGCGCATAAACTAACTTCTTTATTTCTTAATCAATTTTCATAAATTTGGTACGAAAAAAAAGATTACTTAATATGCTTTCTATGGACATGATGAATGCCTTAGAAATAAAATGACTGAAGTAGAAGTATTTAAATTTTTGTCTCAAAGCATTTTACTCTGAAAACGACGCTCTCAAATTCGGTAAGAAAAACACGGCGCCGCTTTTAGATACTAAATTAATCAGTTATTATTCAAATAATAGTCATAGTTTTTTTGTTTTAAATTGATATTTGTGCATATAAACTTCCTTACAATTGAATGTTAGATTATGAATAAAATTACTCACGTGAAGTTGGTCATTTTACCCCAATCACCGTTAAATAATAAGTTCTTGCATAAGTTACATTAATCATTTTGTATAAAATAAATGGTAAAATCAGTTATGGTTTTCATTTGCCAATTACTTGAACCATCTTTTTCATATGTTGCTCTTTAGCAATAAGTTAAGTTATAGTGAATAAGTATTTTGTATGGAAGTCAAAATAAGTCAAAATACTCAGAGGGGCGGGCCGTCATGCGTGACTTAAAATCGTTTAACTTTGTCAATCTACTTTTTTCATATTGAACATGTTACTGTGTTAACGTACTCCTGTATTTCTACAGCAATATACACGTTTTTAAACTCCAAAAATACCCCCTTTATAGTAAAATACGGTTGTATATACGGTCTCACACGATCTCTTACGGTCTTGTACGGCCTTTGATTCGATCATACACGGTCATGACATCCGTGCCGAGATTTTTTAAAGTTTAAAAATCAAACACGGCTTACTCGAATACACTCGAATGGCCCAAGTGTATCTCGGATAACGCCACGGTTGGTTCGGCTGTATGTACCACCCTTGATGAACAAGTTTGTAACGTGATGCACAAATGCAAACGCCGAATTATTATTTTGGCACACACGGACCCCATTTCAGGTAATCATTTGCAGATATCTTTTTTTCCACTGCGACATAGACCGTAGAACCCGGCGTAAATTAAGCCTTTATTTTTGTGAGTAGTCATTGCTAGACCTTAGTATTTTTTTTTAAAACACTTCGACACAAATATTCTTTTCGCAAAGCAAACGCCGATAGGTTTTACTTTTTCCAATCATTTTTTTCTCTCTGGAAATACATGTTGAGGTAAAATAATAGAGGATATGTCTTTTTAAATGCCATTCCCGTTCCTGACTCATTTATATTTCCATTAGCAAAGTTATATTTGACATAAACCCATGTTTTTTCCCCATATTGTCTAATTTGCAAACGTCGGTTGAACATGTAAAATATGCTAACGCTAGTTGAACATATAAAATATATATATAACCGGTGGTTATTTAAGTCAAGTTGCAAATAATACAATTCTCTGAACAAAAGACTTCTGTATTTATCTATTTTATTCTCTCTTTTCTTTTTCTTTTTTTAATTTAAAACATTTTCTTCTTGAATAACAAACTTTATATTTTTATATCCCATATATGCATGTATACATAAACCGTATAATCTTCTCAAAAATCAGTTCCACACAAAATCCGTCGGGAATAAGCTTTGATTTAAAAATTTAGAAAATGTTTAATCTTCTTAGGTTGAACTATACAGCGACGTTGTCTTACACAGTGAGAACACTTTGAGTAACTTGTTCCAAATAAAATTTAACGAAGGTGTTTTCTTTTGACCAAACTGCAGCGTTGAGAATTGATTTCATTGACGCACCATGCCCATGAGGAACCTAAAGCTCTTGTAGAATGTGCTGTTACACTTTTATGTCAATCTTCATAAGCCTCTTGAACAGTTTTATCAATAAATGAAGCCAAAATTTGTGAAGAAGCTTTAGAATGAGGTACATTTATTGTCAGAAAAAAAAACCTGTTTCATCTTTACGTCTGAAGGATCCAGTTCTTTTAAGATAGATAGCAAGTGCTCTTTTAGGATCAAGTAATTTGTTGGTCTTGAAAGCTGGTACAAAAATGTTTTCTGGTGAATGACCAGGTCTATCCTGTTTAGCCAAACCTTGTCTGATAAAAGTTACCCCATCTGCCTTCACAGAAATAGCTCCTTCTCCTAATTTTAACGCTTGAAGTTCGCTGGCTCTCCTCAATGTCGTGATAGCTGTAAGAAAAACAACTTTATATGTTAGAAATTTGATTGATGTTTTTCTCAAAGGTTCAAAAGAATATTTTTGTAGCGCACTAAAACTTTAGGCAAATCCCATTCAGACAACAACTTTGTTAGAGGAGGGCTTAAATTGAATACTTTTTAAATAACCTGATAACATACGGATGTTGACCAATAGGAGTGTTATCTTCTGGAGGTAGAACTGCAGATAACACAGAGCGGTAATCTGTTATTGTACGATACTGTAAACCTTTATTGTATAGATCTGATAAAAACTCAAAGCAATTATTTAAGAATGCTGTGAAGGAATCAATATTCTTTTCACGACACCATATCATAAACTGTCTAAACTTACTGAAGTAATCTTTCTGAGTACGAGTTCTCCAGCTGGCTGTAAGAAGTTTCCTAACTGATTTTGAAAAACCCTTTTCTCTAAACTGTCTGTCGATAGCAACCATGCAGTCAGTTTCAGAACACTTGGATTTGGATGACATATCTGAGATTTTGGTTGTTGTAACTGATTTGTAACCAATGGAAGACATAACGGTTGAGCTTCCGACAGATTTAATAACTCTGGAAACCATGGGCGTCGTGGCTAGAATGGAATTATTAGAATCAGTTTGAATGAACCTGTTTCATATGATGAAGAACTCTGTAAATGAGACAAATATAGTCCAGCGTTCAAAAAGACATAAACGGACGCTTGCATATATTTCAAATGACCAACCGACATTTGCACATTTTAAATGATCAAACGACGTTTGCAAAACCGACAATAAGTGGCCTCGCCATTTTTTTAGCAGAATCATCCCTTGATGTCGCCCCAGCCAGTGTTATATCCTCGTAACTAACTCGTTACATGTACTATAACTATTACTTATAAGTCGCAGGTAGAAACCGGCGACTATATCTGTAACAGTTTAATATTATACCTATGGTAGGAGAAGCCCTTAAAATCTGAAAATTAAACCATATCAATGATTGAACAATTAAAGACCACAATTATTTTTCATTAATCTCAAAAATTCAAACATATGATAACTTTGTTCAATGAAATGAAATATACACATATTGACATCTTAAAAAGCAACATTACAATTTTCATAAAATGAATCAATAATGAATCCCTAAGGATCAGTCATTGAATATTGGGGTTACTTTTACTTTTTCTATGTGTCAAGCGTTGCTATTTTATGATATATAAATCATGAATGATATTTGTAATGACAAATTTAAATAATTTGGTTGAGTATATTTTATATAGAAAAGAATAATAAACCTTTAAATAATCTTTGTGTTGATAGGTTATCGCACTGAAAGGCAATAAAACGTTAATTTCATCGTATGTACCTATGGGAATACATGTATTGATTTCAATTAAATTATATATTTATTCGATAGCGACAACACTTTTACAGTAGAATTGCATTGTTTCATGCAATAATTAAACATACATTGTATATTTTTTCATAGTCACTTTGCAAATATTCGATGATTCGTTGTCAATGGACACAAGGTTTGGTTTATTTGTGGGATTTATCTTTATCGATAGCAACATAAAAGAAGTACAATGAAAATAAGGTAAATTTTATATCAATTCTTTATTTTTATGAAAAAAAAACTTTAAAAAATAGTTGAATAACTTTATTCGTTACTTAAAAAATTTGCATACTAAGTGAAGAAAGCTTGTAAGTTTCATTTCCTTCAAAAATAAGACTGCCAATAAAAAAATGTGGTGGTAATATGTGATAAATATTATGTTATATAAACAGAAATGTTATGTAACAAGTTATTTTGTAAATGTTGGATGGTGTATCATTTTGTTAATGTTGTATAGTAATCAAGTAACATGTAGACTAGTTGTTACTTTTATCGCAACTGCTAACTGTCTTTATCTAACAAGTCAGTACTGAATCAGGTTAAAGCGCTAATGCAGATAATTAATAAAACAAGAATCATGCGTATTCAAAAATTAAGTTATACGCGGAGAGTCCAAGCGGGGCCAAAGGCCCCGCGAGGGCTGAAGCGCTCTTAGAAAACATGTTTGAGCAATATCAATTCAAATGAATTCAAATTAATAGTAAATGAAATTTCAAAACAATATTTATCCTACATGTATACCTAATGAGCTGTGAAAACAATCCTTAATTAACTGGGGACCGCCATTTAGAAATCATTTTGAGCTAAATATAGATATCACAGCGCTTTTTTTATGAGCGTCCACATAATTCAGACTATTGCTTGCAGACGCTTGCTTAATAACACTTCCGGTGAAAGAATTATATACAAAATCAGAAAATAAACATGCGTTTCTTTGATAAAAACTATAGTAACATTTATGAATGTTAAAATGTACTTAAACATATCCTTTTTGATAAATCATCACATTAAAAAATAAACATCAACTGTATTTAGAAATTTACAAAAATGGCGGACGGGATTTTCCAAACGCCAGCGCATGCGCCGTGGTACCCCTTTATGTTTGAAGATTTTCGGAAAATCCGAGCTCTGATGATAGATTGAACACCGCCCATTTATTCGTTTTGTTTACGTTTCAAAATACCTTCAAGAAAGATCTGGTATACATGTACACAAAACATGGTATGGGAATTGAGCTTTACGCGCCATAGGTAGCACCTAATTTCACATCCATAGTTATAGCGAGCTCGACGAGCTGGCCAGAAGGGCCTGCTCGCAAAGCGAGCTTTACGGTAACGCGAGTACCTGCTAAGTGATGGTTTTGAAAACTTTCGTCTGAAGTACCGACTTGGACACATCGCAACTTTTCGATTTACAAGATAACGATAAAAGCCGATGTACTCTGATTGAAAACGGAAGCGTAGACTGGTGTCCTGCGTCCTTATAAAGAAACCATAATAGAAAGGGGGAACCAGAAAACGGAAGCAGTGTATAAAATACCGAATGACAATTTTAAAACGAAAAATGTAGAATAAAAATGAACGATTATTTTAAACTATCTTACGGTAAAAAAAATAGAGCTCGCTTTGAGGCTTTGCCTTTATCATATTATATTTGTAAAGAACCTGACTATAATCTGGAAATATAAATGATGAAAAGAAATAAGAAGAACAAGAAATAATTAAACTAAAAAATAACTGACATTAACTTGATTTTCTCACTTTAATTTATTGACCACCGGTTTCCATAATCATCAGGGCAAATAAACATAAAACCAAAGTTACAACGTAATTTGACGTTATTTGTGTACACATGTGTACGCAACGTAAAAAATTTCGACGTCATCAATTTTTGTTTAGTTTTGGTTTAAACAAAATAGGATTTAACTGAATACAAGATTGGAGCAGTACCTCTAGACGCTTGCAGAAATCATGATCACAAAATAGACAAATATCTTTTTTTTTAAATTGTATCTTGAACAAATTAACATTCAGAAATTTAGAATAGCATTATTAAAAAGATTTAGAGTTCATCTACATCATACTGCTTAACAATCAATTATGATTATGACTAGCAGGCGCGTTGTCAGGGAACTGTTAATAAAAGAATTTATTTATGTGCAAATTAAAAAGTTAAAAGAATAAAAGTTCTACAAGACTATTAATTTAAAAACATAGTGTGCAGTTTAGAATTTATAGAATGGGTCAAGCCTCTCAGTAAAGATGTTTAAACTGGGGCTAGACTGAACTGTTAGGGGAAGGCTATTCCAAAGACGTATGCTCCTAGGAAAGAAAGAATTTTGATGATATTGTGTCCTCGAGTAGGGTATCAGGTAGTTCAGATTTCTTGTTTGAGTAAGGTGTTGGTGGTCTACAAAAACAATGTTGTTTTGGATTTTATACAAGTAGGTTACAGCACTGATGTTTCGACGCTGTTCAAGGGTTTGCCAATTAAGATCATTTATCATTTTTGAGACACTACTTGTATAGTCATAATCATTAAAAATGTATCTAGCAGCTGATCTTTGTACTTGCTCTATCTTATAAATTAAGTATTTCTGCCAAGGATGCCAAACTATGGAGCAATATTCAACCTGAGGTCTAACATAGGTCTTATATGCAGTTTCTTTAATCTTTTTATTTGGAGTTTTAACATTTCTTCTAATGAATCTGAGGGAGTTATTAGCTTTAGATGTGATGTTGTTTATATGTTTGGTCCATGAAAGGTCTTGACTAATAGAGACTCCTAGGTATTTCGCTTCTTGAGTTGAGTTTAGTTGGATGTTATGGAGGGTATAAGGAAATATTACAGGGTTTCTTTTTCTTGTTATCCTGAGAACTTCACATTTGTCAGGGTTGAATTCCATGGACCAGTCTTTTTCCCATTTTTCTAAAGCATGAAGGTCATCTTGGAGGGTTTGGGCATCTTGTTTGGATCTGATGGTTAGGTAGACAACAGTATCATCTGCAAAGAGTCTAACCTTACCTTTGACACAATCCGGGAGGTCGTTTATGTAAGAAAGGAAAAGACAGGGACCTAATACCGAGCCTTGGGGACACCTGAGAGGACTGGGAGAATTCCTGATTTTTGACCTTCAACTACAACATGCTGGGAGCGTGACTTAAGGAAGGAATGGACCCAATTTGTAACCTCATAACTTATACCCAATCTTTCCAATTTACTCACAAGTTTGTGATGGTTCACCTTACTGAAATCCATGACTATGACATCAGTTTGTTGGCCACTTTCAAGATTGTCATGAATTTCCTGGGAGAAGCTTACTAGCTGGGACTTACAACTCCGTTTTGACCTGAAATATGTTGATAGGGGCTAAGGATGTTGTGCTTATCATAAAAGGACATACTATTGGACACTAACATGTGCGCAATCAATTTGGACGCTATGCATGTGAGGGAGATTGGTCTATAATTGCTGGGTTTGCATTTTGGGCCTTTTTTGTAAACTGGGGCAATTATTGCATGCTTCCAGTCTTCTGGGACAATACCTGTTTTAAGTGAGATCTGGAAGATCTCCGCACATAGGTTATTAAACGAAACAGGTAGATGGCATAAACCAAACAAAATTCTAAAAAATGAAAGAAAATGTATAATAAGTAAAAAGACTTGAGGATGAATACCATTTCTTATTAGAGTGTACTTTATATTGTGAAATAAGAACTAAGTATATACCAGAGTTGTACTTCAAAAGAACAAACATAACTAAATTTATCGAATTAATGTCAAATGAATCGACTACTATGATAAGAAAACTGTCCACTTTTATTTTTAAAGCTTTTGAAAACCGTACACCGATTTACTTTTCTTAAAAACATTTTCATTCACACTTTTCTCCTACAACGTCATTTTTACCAGGATATATTTATAACTTCTTTTACTTCTTTTGTTAAATCATTCAATACTTCAAGATCTACATTATATATGTAAGTTATGGAGGGTGATTTATGCCAAAATTACATCTTGCTTTCTTACGTTACATCGTGCTTTCTAACTTGTACATCGTGCTTTCTAACTTGTACATTATGCATTCTGACATATACATCTTGCATTCTGACTTTTACATGTTGCTTTCTTACATGCACATTATGCTTTCTGCTGTGTGCGACTTGCTTAATTTCATGTTGATGTTATGTTGATATTATAACGATCAATTATTATATATATATTTTCATTTGTTGATCTGGTATATTAATTCAATAAAATAACCTGCAACTGTTTGTATTTGGGTCTATTTACTCAGCTTGAATGACGAATGTCATAAGGTAGAATGCGCATAGCCGAAAGCCGAATGCAGCAAGCATAATGCAACGCGACATCTGGACAGGTGTAATAATATGTGACACCCAAATTATGCTAACAGGTGGCGCTACAGTTATATTCTCGGTAAAGTCCGTATTGCGGTTCGGATTCAGTTTACCAAGTTACGTCCCTTTGTTTTAAAATTTCCATTTGCACTCATGGAGAAAATATACAAAACGATTTAACCAATTTTTATACTTATTAATGAAACTCTGTAGGTCAAATTATATTTCCAGCTGACAATGACAAGTTGCACATTTCCAAATCAATGGTTTTAGAATTTTTTTTTCATCAACAATATAATTATAAAATAGAACAGTTGTTCAACATTGTTCAAAGTGCTTGGGCCATAAAAAACTTCTTATTAAAATATTTCATACTCTTGAAAAGTTCTTAAATTTTGACATGGCTTATTTTCAATACCTGTGACCATCCACAACATTATTAATGTGTTTTTATTAATTAGGACATTTTTTTGCCTATTTTCAAACTAATTTTGTACACACGTTAGATATTTTAAATTCAACTTGTCCAAAAAATGTCTTTTTTCACTAAGTTGAAATTATTCACTAAGATGCTTTAGGAATACGGCCCAGGTTCTTGTTCACAGTGTCAGCTTAAAACTGAAGAAACTGCTGCCAAAATCAGCTGATTCTGAGAAAAAAATAAATCATCATCAGTTTCCTTTCATTATTGCACACATTCACCTCAAATTTGACATACTGATATATTATAAGAAAATGCAGGTCAAGTTTGAATATGGTCTTGGTCTGATGAGTTATGCCCCTTGATGAAATTTCAGTTTCTGTTCATAATCTTCCCAACGGTAGTACACATTAAGCTCAAAATGGACATACGTCAAAGGAATAGGCAGGCCAAGTTCCAATTTTGTCATGGCTCAATGATTTCTTGGCAGAGTTATGCTCCTTTTACTTTGAAAAAAGTAAGAAATTTTCAGTTTCCGGTCATTATCTCCCGAACAATTATACACATTCAACTCAAATATGACATATAGATACCTTAAAGGAATGCACAGGTCAAGTTCAAAATTGGTCATGGTTTGATAATTTTTTCAGTGTAATGCCTCTTAAAATGAAAAGACATAAGAAATTTTCAGTGTCCTTTCATTATTTTCCGAACAGTAATGCACATCCAATTCAATTTTAAGATATGGACATGCCATAGAAATGCACAGGTCAAGTTCAAATTTGGTAATGGTTTGATGTTTTTTGCAGAGTTATGCCAGACTATTTTGTGATAAGAACACATAAAGTAACGAAAATGTTACCAGTTTTCCACGGAAAATTGCTAAAACAAGAAATTATTCCAGTATAAAAATAACACATACACTGCAGGCTTAAGGGTAATGGTAAAAAATTCATCCCAAATTTAAGCTAACTGTTACAAAATTGAACCAAGAATAATAATTACTCAACTCACCTTGGCCCGTATACAGAATCGATACCTACACTAACATTTATCTAATAAATCCAATATTATTGCCTGACAGTCAAGACAGTCCTCAACCGTTCAGTAAAGAGATGTATGAAGTTAGCGGCCTGGCGGCCCAGCGGCCTGTTGGCTTGAAGTTGGCGGCCTGGCGGTCTACGGCCTAAATTTTTAATTTGCAGTTATGATATAAAAAGAATAAAAACGGCAATTAATGATGATCCTTATTATTTTAAGTTATCTACAGGATAAATAAAATTTAAAAAATGAGCTTTTTAATTAATCATTTTTGTGAAGTTGGCGGCCCGGCGGTCTAACACTCAAAAGAAATTAAAATGACTCTCAATTAAGTTTTAAAGACATATCTTATCATCTTCAAATTGCATAAGAGAAAAAAATCACATTGATTAATTTTTGTTTTCGAGGGGCCTGGGAGCCGGAAATTTTACTGTCGTAGAAATTTATTTTAAAAAAAAACAACATTAAAAACGGCAATTATTGAAACTCTTAAGACTATTCTCGATATTTAAAAGGTATATAAGAAAAAAAATAACTTTGAGAGATTTTTTATTCTATCATTTTTGTGAAGTAGTTGGCGACCTTGCGGTCCAGCGGCCTTAATTTTTACTGTTCTAGAAATGTTATATTATTAGTTATAAAGATATAAACAAAATAACGACATTTCATGAAGTTCATAATAAAATTCTTGCAATTCTTAGTTATCTAAAGGATGTGAAAAAGGAAAAATTACTTTGAGAAAACTTTTTTATTTCATAATTTTTGTGAAGTTGGCGGCCTGGCGGCCCAGGGGCCTAGCGATCTACAAACGTTAATGTTGTAGAACTTTGTCAAAGAAATAACCAGTTATACGGTATTGATTCTTTTTTTGGAAGGGGGGCGGTTGGTATGTACAAAATCATTTAATCTTATTTAAAAGATTAAAATGATTAAGATTCTATATTTGCAAATACCAACGACAATGATTTGAATAAAACTGTCTTGTTAAAGGCACTTTATGCTTCATTTTTTAATGCTTTAGAAAAACTATTTAAAAACTAAGTTGCGTTTAAGGTGCAGTAATGTTATAAATTTTCATTTGCATACAATATTTGATGCTACTTCAAAAATTATGCAATCGAAATGTTTTTTTGTTTGTTTTTTTAGTTCTAAATGCCTGTCAGAAGCCTTTCACTATTTTGTTTAGCTCTGTCTTTCAAGTGTTCCAACACTGTTTTGCTACTTTGGCATTTACTACTTGGAAACTATTCAATTCTCTTTAAATTTCTCAACATGCTTTTGTTTTATTTAAATCATTATTTTTTTCTTTTGCATTAAGATTTTTAAGAATTTTAACAACTGATTCTCACACTCTTTTACGTTTTTGCAATTTTTATTTATTGATGTTATGCAATAAATCTTTTGAAGTCTCCCTCACGCAGAAGATATGGTTGAGTTAACAAAATGAACATTTTGGACACTGTGAGTTACTTCCAGCGTTACTTAAGGCGACTTTTCGTGAGTTTAAGTCGAGATCGAGATAAACACATGCCTTTTAACGCCTTTTTCATCCCCACCCTTTTTGTTGTCTCAAATGGTGAAAAAATGCCTTATTGAACCTCCCAACACGTGTTCTTGTTTGAGAAATGTTGTTGGAAAATTGACAACATTTTTGGCACAGCCCCCTTTCCAAAAGATACATAAGGGGGTTGCCAGAAGGGTTTGAAGCCCCCCCCCCCCCTCATCGCCAAGAAAATTTTTCTCTTGTGAGTGGCTAAAAATGACCCCAGGCCGATCATAAGGTCAACCGAAAATCTTCAAACATAAAGGGGTACCACGGCGCTTTGACTCTATCCCGATCCACTGAGAAGTTGCATCACTTTGAAATCAATTTAGATGGGAAAAAAAATCAACGCAAAATAGTGACTTTTGGCAATTTTGAGATGCCCCTTCGTTGCCATGACAACAGGTTATTTAAGACTGAGCATGTTGTTACAAAGGCAATGGTATTGAAGTAGTTTATATAGTTTTTAGCATTTTTTACTTGTAACGGGTGACTTTTCAATGAAAACCGCCAGTTTTCACAACAATTTCATGCACTAACGGATTAAGTGTCGTCTCTGATACAGGCCATAGGGCCGTATTCAGAATCGATACTTACCGTTGAGAATTTCAGTACATTCAGTGATCATGCATCATTGTTTTTTATGATCCCCGAAAGATTTCGGGGAAGCATATAGTCGCCGGGTTGTCAGTCCGTCCGTCAGTCCGTCCGTCCGTACGTATGTCCCGAATTCGTGTCAGGCCCATAACTTATTTAGTTATTTGAAGTCGGAATTTACAACTATCTCATAGAAATGATAAACATATTGAGAGGACGTGTCGTGCGCAACATTTGGGTCGCTACCTTGAAGGTCAAGGCCACAGCATAACCTTGCAGCAAAATCCTGTCCGGCCCATAACTTCGTTATTGGAAGTCGGATTTTACAACTTTTTCACAGAAATGATAACCATATTGAGAGGACGTGTCGTGCACAACATTTGGATCGCTACCTTGAAGGTCAAGGTCACTGCATGACCTTGCAGCAAAATCGTGTCCGGCCCATAACTTCGTTATTTGAAGTCGGATTTTACAATTATTTCCCAGAAATTATCATCATATTGAGAGAACGTGTTGCTCGCAACATTTGGGTTGCTACCTTGAAGGTCAAGGTCACAGAATGACCTTGCAGCAAAATCGTTACCGGCCCATAACATTGTTATTGAAGTCGGATTTTGCAACTATTTCACAGAAATAATCATCATATTGAGACGACGTGTCGCGCGCAACATTTGGGTTGTTTTAACATTTTGAACTTTGTCTGTGACATAACTCTGACACTACAAGAGGTATACCTTCCTGTGTCCAAAACCTATTCGGGAGCATCACCCGGTTCAACCGGCTCTTGCTTTAATACGTTGTGCTATGAAAATCTGATATCGAATCTGATCTCTACGTATTCAAATGGAATGCCGATCGTGAGAAAAACTTTAGACGCGGTTTAATTGCCGATTTTAGTTATCCGATTTTAATTGTTAGTTACTTATACTATTAAATCATGGAAATCATTATTTGATTTCTGTTGACAATATAGTGACTAAATGTACTGGTATAATTCGTGTGAAAGCAGACCCATTATTTAAGAAAACCCGAAATAAAAATGTAATAGACCGACTATTGATGATAATAACAAAACTTACTTTGACCATGAATTTCGAGTAAAAAATCGGAATCATTCAAGCGCGGCGTGATTTATCCGCTATTTATGCACTGTTGCGCAATTTTATTTTTTATGGAAGAGAATTATTATTGTGAGGTTTAAACTATGACAGTATTTTTCCTAAGGGTATATAGTCACAGGCTTGTCTTCTATTAAACATGATATCATCTGCTCTGTTAACGGTCATAAAATAAACCTGTAATTTTAAACGCCACTGCGTTGTACATTAGGTTAAATGTTCCACACCAGCTGTCAATGTACCGATGTTGTTTGTCCTATGGGAGCAAATAAAAATCCAATAAACAGAACTATATTTTGATAGGCCAGTGAAAAGTTAATCGCTGTAAAATTGTAAAAAAAAATCAAAAACAATATTTACCTTTGTCTGTAAGAATGCCTTTCGCTGTAAACTGAATAGATTTATCTATTAATTGACACGGTGTGTATCTATCAGTGTTCGCAACACAAGTGACTTGCAACTTTTGGATAAAATGTTAAATATCTCAAAATGTAATGATTTGCTCCATCGCACATTATTTAATTTAACGGAGTTTCGACGGAGAAAACGTCGTCTGCTGTATATTGTCATAGTTTAAACCTTATAATAATTATTCTCTACCATAAAAATTTTTGCACAACAGTGCATAAATAGTGGATAAATTACGCCGCGCTTGAATGATTCCGATTTTTTACTCAAAAATATGGTCCAGGCTTCGCCCCTTGACTACTCATTAAGGTCAATTGAGTGCATTGTTGTAGAATAATGCACGTTTTTCGTTCAAATGATTTGTAATAAATCACTCAGGCCTATCGGCCTTAGTGATTATATTACTACGGTTTTGAACTCAAAACCGTGCATTATTTTACAACATTGCACTCAGAATTGATATCTATTTCCTAAATAAACAACTATTATTATTACTAATATAACATTATTATACAATAATGCACGAAGAATTAATATCTATTTCCATTCTAACACGTCAAGAAAAAATATAATTATTGGCGATTATTAACAGCATGGCGATAACATGACTGACTTATCGACTGATGATTTCAAACAGTGTTTGTCGTCAATGTTTGAAGATATTCAGGTACAATGCATCGATGAAGTTGAAAAATTTCTTTCCACAGACAAAATTGATTTAAGTTCTGATAATGATGTATCTAAACAATTGAATGAGCGTATATCTATTACAGAAGTACGCTAAGGAATTAAGCGTTTTGAGTGGAACAAAGCTTCATGTCCAGCTGTTAATTTACGAAATGAATATCTTTTAAATGCAGTTGGCATTTTAGACGTGCATCTAACTGATTTATTTTAACATTGTTTTTCCAGAGAAATGGGCCGAATGGTTCATTATAACATTACATAAAAAGGTGATGTCAATTACGTCAATAACTATCGTGGTACAACGCTAATGAGTAATCTCGGTAATTTGTTTACGGGTATTTTAGATGCGCATGAGAGTAAAAAAAAAATAAAACAAAAAAATAAAACAAATATATAACCAGACGCGCAATTCGGTTTTAGAAAGAAAATCAAAGCATCGTAGAAACAATCTTTTTGCTGCAGAAGTTAATAGAACAAAGCTTAAAGCGTGAAGCGTTGTGAACAAGGAATAAATGGTTAAATTTTAACAATGATTAGAAACATCAACAATATTGTAAAGTCGTGTATAGAATTATGAATGAATTTTCTGATTTTGTTGAAATCGCGGTGGGCTTACGTCAGGGGCGGACAAATTCGCCGACATTTTTTGCCTTATTTATTGAAGACATCGACTCGTTTTTGCAGCAAGATAAAACAACAGATCTAACAAATAATGAAGTTTGTCGGGTAATTCTGTTATTTGCGGATGATATGGTAATATGTGTCGATTCTGTAGAAGATTAACAATCGAGACTGAATTATTTGCGCGAATATTTTGACAAATGGGGGCTAGAGGTAAACACTGCAAAAACCAAAGTTGTTGTTTATAGGAAACGAGGGCCAGTAAAAAGAAATGAACATTTCGTTTATAATTATGAACGGTTGGAGTCTGTTGATGACTTCGATTATTATGGAAAACAGTAAAATATACTTTTACTTTCTATTTAAATGTTATTAAATGTCCAAAAGGCAAAGCACTCAAGGCAATGCACACAATGTACAATAATATCAAAGGATATAATATTCGTCCGGATATTTCATTGCAACATTTTGATGCATTTGTATGATCAATATTGAATTATGTTTGTCCTATTTGGGTGTTTACTAAGTCTAGTGAATTGGAACTCATACGTCTTACTTTTGCAAATCCATCCATCCATCCATCCATCAATCCATCCATGATGATAACTAGCTACCTAACTACCTACCTACCTAACTACCATTTCTTTGACACAACGGGTCCGTTAGAGAATTGGTAGATATTATGCGTTTATATAAAATTTATGTTTTAAAAATTTAAAATGCATTAATGTTTCATAACTAATAGATTACTTTAAAGTAAAATCATTTGATACCAAAGTCAGAATGAAGAAAAATATTCTTATACGTATATTTAGTTTGTTTTGGAATTTGAATTTGATTTTGACCATCTTTTGAATTTTCATGAAAAAAATTATTGAAAGATTTTTTCAGCATTCTAGATGATTTGAAAGTTTTCTATTCCCGTTTGCGGCTACAGCTTTCTTTTTACAGACATTTAATCAATTTCAAAGTATTTAATTTTAATGGCTAATGTTATAGAAAATGATAAAAATGTCTACACAATTTATGTGGGTATTTTACCTTTATTTATTTATATTATTGTTTTAATGTCATTTAATAATGATCTGGATCAAAGGATTTTTTTCCAAATGTTATAGAACAGAACAGAACAGAAACTTTATTACTTGGTTTAAGCACAAAAAGCTCATCACCATATTAAATATACAAATACAACATATAATACATAAATGACACATGACATGAATATATATAATTACAAAATAATGGTTTATGTGATGTGAGAATGTTTAATTTGAGATACGAAATTACTTAAAAAGAATATGAATACATGTATATAATACACAAGAATTGGCCTATCTTTACCAAACATTATCAATATAAGCTACAATACATTTTCTTTTATGTTAATACAAAAAAAAACTGTGACAAATGAAGGGGGATAACTTAGGTAACTTTACATACCCAGTATTTTAACATTTACTTCCCCTTAATAATTCATGATCAATATTAATAGAATTCATTTCTATATGAAAAATGAATACATTTACTGATTTTGTACGTTTTTTTTATATATATAAAGAAAAGAAAAGAAAAACCCACACAAAACAGACTAATACCTAAAACAACTAACACTTGAGTTAATTATAAGGATTAGTTTTGTCAAAACATTTTATCATGGTATTTATATTTGGTTATGTGTTGAAAAACAAAATAATATAGTTAATTTGAGAAGATACAAATATTAACAAATAAAAAATAAAAAAATATATGTATATATGTACAATTTCATATTCACATATAACTTTACAAATCTACATGATGGATATACAATGCACATTTAACAGTTACAATGATACTTTTTTCATTTTTTTAAACAACAGAAAAAAACGAGAAAGAAAGTAAAGCTTACATGTCAGTATATTATAACAAACTATCCCTCAATTTAAAAGCTTTATCACAGAATATAGCTAAATTTTTCAATTCTTTCTTGCGACCAGTTTGCATTAATGAAATGAATTTAAACATACTTGTGTTGCAATAATAGTATCTTGGAATGTATTGCTTTCTTAACTCAGAATATATCGGACATTTAAGGATAAAGTGAAATTCATCTTCTATATCATTCATATAACATAAAGTGCAATTTCGTTCATTCCTTGGTACATTATTATGTCTTCCTAACTCGATATTAAGTTTGTGTGAGGAGAGTCTTATTTTTGCTAAAACATTTCTATATTTTACATTTTCAATATATTTTATATATAACGATTGTTCAAATGTGATCTTATATTCCCTATATACATCTTACAATGATGAAGATTGAATACCATCATTCCAACAACTTATATAAATATTCCGTAATCTATTCCTAAAAATAGGTACAAATAGTTTTATATTAACAGAATCGGGATATAACCAGACTTCATTAAATCCTGCTGACTGAAGAATGTTTTTAACTTTTGAAGCCCAGTTTACCACATCAACATCATATATCTGTCTACACAATATTGTTCTCAATATACAATTATCTTTTTTACTTGTATTTAACTTAAGAAAATATTTAATCATACGAATATGCCTTTCAATGTAAAGAGGAAATCTCCCCAATTCTGCATATAATGCCAAAGTATTTGTCGACTGTTAAACATTTAAAATAAACCTTCAAAATTTTTATGTACTCGTTCCAAAACTTCTGCATTCATAAACCCCCATACTTCACAGCAATAATTTAAAATTGATAAAACATAGGCGTGAAAGAGATTAAACATAATGTTAACTGGTACTTTGTAGTCACGTAACAATTGTAACAATGAATATAATGATCTGAGCCCTTTCCCAGCTAACGTTTTTGTAGCTTGCATGAATGACCCACCACTCGTGAATACCACACCTAAGTAGTAAAATGAATTTACTACCTCGACTTCTTGATTATTATAAAACTACTTATCCATATTACCAAGTCTACCACCTCTTCTGAATACAATTATTTTTGTCTTTTCAACATTTACCGTCAAATTCCAACGATTACAATAGGACAATAAACTATCAAGTGACTTCTGCAAACCAGACCTAGATTCTGAAATGATGGCGGCATCATCAGCAAACGACAATAAATAAATTGATATTTGGTCGATATTAAGACCAACGTCAATATTTTCTTGCAGGTGTAATTCGATATCATGCAAGAACAGGGAGAAAAAATATTGGAGAAGTTATCTCCCCCTGGAATAGACCAATGTTACTATTGATGCATATGGTCTACGAAATAGTGTGGTCTCACTACTAATCAAGCGATAATAAGCCGAGATCGTTATTGGCAGCCTTTTAAAGATAAATGTTATGTATATAGGCTTTATTTTAAATGTGTTTTGTATTTGTTTCCTAAATAGCTTCGTAGGTAAAGCGCAAAACTATCAATCTCAAGGTCGCGGGTTCAATACCTACTCATGCCTCTATCATTTTTAATAATTTTGTTTATTTAATGTTTATATAATGTTTCATGTTCATTCATCATCTTTTAAAAAGTTCTTTTCATGTTCATTCTAAAATATTCTTCCTCTAAGTAGTTTAGTATTCTAAATTGTATATATATAATAAATGTTTGTACTTCGGTGTGTGTGCTAATTTGTAATACGAGTATTGTGTAATATTAATATACTAATTGTGTTAACATAATAAATTTTATTGTTTAAATTCGGTAATTCTGTGCGGAACATATTAAACTTTTTAAACATATTGTATTTATTCTGCTGTAAACATTAAACTTTAATTAAATTTAAGTAGTAAACAATTGAATTTCAACTAGTAAGTTAAAATTTAAAACATTTGTTAAATTTGTATCGTAAATAATTGTAAGTTAAATTTTTCTTTCATATTTTTTAAATCATTGTAAATAACTGTTTTTCTTTAATTAAAATTGTAAAATTTGTTTCTGCGTTATCTTCTCTGTTGCGCTTAGCTCGTAACAGAATTGGGGGCTCGTCAGGGATAAAATTTTGTTAAAAACCTTAAATTTTGTATTTCATTTTTTATTATAAGTTAAGTAAAGGCGGCCTTTAGCTGTCAACAAAAAATTATCTTGTTTGCAAAACACAGCAAAACATCAGAATGTATTTTGATTTTAAACAGTTTGTTAAAAAACACTCCAAAAAATCTTTTGGCTAAAAAGTCTAATTTGCTCAAAAAAATCAAAAAGGTTAATTAAAGTTTTGGTAAAAAAAAAATGTTTCTAAAATTTTTCTTTCTTTTGTACGTCAAAAAAAATCAAAGTTTAGATAACAACTCAAGCTAAAAAAATTCAAATTTAAACAAATATCAAATTAAAAAACCGTAAATGTGAATTAAGTTTAAATTTAAAATATAATTAAAAAAGTTATAAAAAAAACAAGAACAAAAACAATTGTAAATAAAAAAAAAAGAAAACAAAAAGCAAAGAATAAATATTAAAAATAGCAGAAAAAAAATAAAAAAGCTTAAATTTAAACTTAAAAAAAAACAACGTAAAAACAATTTCAATTACAAATAAAAAAAATTAAAGGCTAATAAATATGTAAATCAAGCACATATTACAGCCAATAAAACTTATAATGTAGCTAAATATATTAAACTTGTAACTTCTTTCAAAAAAAAAAAGTTAATAACTTTCTATTACATTTTAAAAAAAGTTGTAAACAATTCAAAATGGCCAAAATAGTACTAAACTTATTATTATAAAGGGTCATAATAAAAAAAACCGTAAAATGTATACTCAGTTAAGCATTAAGCAATGCGCAAATTATAATACTGTTTAAATGTTATTCTTAAAGCTATAAATTGGTCCCTAAGGCATATAAATAAAAGTTTAAAAACTATAAAAAGTAAGTGGCCAAACAAATGTGAAGTTCGCAAAAATTAAAAAAAAAAACAATTGTTTAATCGCTGGTGTTTGTTAAAAAAGGTTATAAAGCATTATAATAATTTACGCCAGTTAATTCTTGTTAAAAAGTTCAAAAGTTGCATAAACTCTAATGTCAAGGCCTTTACAAATAAAAAAACAAGTTAAAACTTAAAAAAAACACGCTAGTTTGGCTAATAACTATTCTTTAACTCATAAGCATTCCTTTGTCACTAAATCCACAGGTCATTATACACCCCATCTAAAAATTAAAAACAATATGGAAATAAAGATACAATAAGTAAGCCCACACCAAGTTATGGCTCGTCTGGTTATACAAACCAATACAAAAAATCAAAAAGCCAAATAAAAGCACCAATCATTTTTCTCCTTTAACTTGCTGGTGTTGTAAACAAAAAGGGCACATTGCTTTCAACTGTAAAATAATAAAAACAAAAAAGCTTTCAATAAGTCTAAGCCAACAGGTCTCACCACTTTAAAATCAGGCCAACAGTCTTGTGTTAATAAAAATACCGTTTTTGCAAAGGTTAACAAACCTTAAAAAGGTCTCAAAATCTAATTCGGTTATAAGATTTATAAGCCATTCATGCCAAATGGTTTTGTTGCACTTAAAGGTAATTCTAGTCCATCCTACCCTGTTAAAATGTTAAAAAACACAAAAGCTTCTCAGTCTGTAATTTTGGCTAATACATTGCCTTTTTTAAAAAGTCTTCTTCTGGTAATAGTATCCTTATTCAGGGTGTAAAGTGTGGTTTTGTAAGTGTTACGCTCCATAAAATCTTTTTAACATCAAATTTAGTTTCTAAACCTGTATCCTTTTGGCATAAAAAAATCACCAGCTACGTTTCAACGGGGCTAATCAATTCGGTTATCGCTGGTCTCAATGAATGCAAAGGGTATATTAACAATGTCATCATACATTCTTACGGCACATTTAAAAACAAGGATAATGTGATCCGCTACAGTCCTTTTTTATCTTGTAATCTAATTGTCAAAAAGCTCATAAAATATACAACAGTATTCATATAACAATTATATCGGTTTACCGGGGTCGTATTAAATAAACAGAGTACATGTGTACCCATAAATTGCCCATCTGTATAACATGTCAAAAGGTGTTTTGTTATCAAATATGACAAGTATATCTTATGATATTTTCTTAAGATTATGTTAAATTACATGTACATAAACTCTAACCAAACTTTGTAATAACAAAATCTTTGATGTTTGCAATTTAGGATATAAGTAATGCAATATTGTGATTTCCGCATCTCAAGGCTCTAAATATATTTAAAAACTTAAATTAGTCATTACGTACGATGTAATAAAATGTTGTCGTTTAATCGCCTTTCATAAAACACATGTATATGTTTATTAGTTTCCCCTATATATCTATTATGATCCCGGATCTCGCGGGCATCCAAGATCCCGGGATTTTCCCCCATCAGATTTTCAGGTGAGAATGGCACAAAATTTTCACAAGTTTGATTTTCTAGAAATATTGTGGTTTGAGGCATACAGCTGTATAAATTGTTTATTCCAATTAAATGATATATACATTTTGTTAACTTAAAATTGTTTGATTTATGTACCTTATGCCCGTTTTTGAAAATCTCTGTTGCAGAGGAAAAGTTACCATATATTTTCCAAAACATTAATCGAAAATTTGACCATTTAATTTTACAAGAAATTTAATATTGATACTACTTTAAATATATATCATTCAACTTAGTTTGATAACATAACATAAATTGTTCCCTTTGTAGAAAAATATCCCTGATGCGCCGAGGAAACGTCCATTTCTCCGGCAAATACTTTCAAAACATTACATAAATTAAGTGTAAAACAAACTTTCATTTTGATACTATATTCAATAAATATAATAAATTCTATGTTGTTAAATAATTGTAATTTATATGCATTCATTGCGTCTCTTGTGCAAAAATATCTCAAAATATTTTCGAATTTAACAAATCTTCCACAGCTGCAAAAAGACCTCACAAACTCACTTGAAACACGACGGTCTTAAAGTGCTACATTGCCCCATGTATATTTAAATAAAAAATTAATAGTATTAAGTTTAATTATCTTGTGATCATATAAAGTGATAAACGAGTATACAGTATTAAAATTATTAAATATTTGAACACGGAACATACTAATGGTGGTTGATTATTGCCATTTCACGTTTTCGTATCTTGGCCTTCGGCTGCACGAAAACACGATGTCTTTTAGGCAAAACAAGTTAAATGGTGATGCTGCACAACAAAGACGTCGACAAATGAAGTGAACAGTCACATATAATCTTGAAAATCGATCTCAGATATTTCTTCTTATCTTAATTCTAACGTATTTTAATTGTAACAAAGAACAACTGTAAAAATACAACTACACTTTATCAGTTTGTTTGGAAAACCTTCATTTTATAACTTATATGGTACATGTACAACAAAATGTCAGTTCACCTCTTCGTAAACAATGTAGTCGAAAATTTAAACGCAGATCTTGACGGAATTTTTACTTTTAATAAACTTAAATTATTATACTACTTTATGCTGAGTGCCATTTTAGCGACGTCGCCGGAAACACTTCAATCCATTTTAACCTTTTACCCCATAAGCATATTGTGAAAAATGGCCGTTTTCATTGAAAAGCCTCCTGTTACAAGTTCCAACAGCTATAAAACTATGAAAAATGCTTCAATACTGATGAAACTTGGCACTTATGTTGACTGAACATTACATGCTCAATCTTAACTTTCCTGTTACCATGGCAACGGGGGGATGTCTAAAAATTGCGAAAAATCACTATTAATCATTGTTTTTCCCAGCAAAACTGATTTCAAAGTGCTGCAACTTCTCAATGCAATGATATAGAGTAAAAGGCTTTTCAGCGTTGGTAACACGTCACCTTAAGATCGACCTGAGGCCAATTTTAGCCTATCACATGTCCAAAATTTTCTTGGCGATGAGGGGGACTACTGCCGCCGTACACCCCCCCCCCAAACAGAAGGGGCACATCCCCTTTTCTGGAAAGCCCCTGATGTATTATTTTGATGGGGGGCCGCGCCAAAAAAATGGTCACTATTTTAACAACATTTCTCAAACGAAAAACAGTGTTTGGGGCCTAAATAGGGCATTTTTTCAGTGTTTGAGATTGAACACATTAACAGGAGATAATTGGAAAATGTTGTCATTTGTCTTCGTGGGAGGTCGGTCTATACAACAAGTATTAAGAGATAGAACATGTCTTATCCTGTAAATATACTATTACGTTGTATGAATGCAAGAATGGTACCCTTCACACATTACGATTTTCTTGTTCTTCGTTCTCATGAGCAGGAAGAACTATGTTTGATGAAACCCACTTAGACGTGACGATATTAAAATTCACCTAGAAATTTAAATCCAAAGCATTCAGAATGTTTTTGGATCGCGCCATTTTGGTTTATGGACAGTGCCATTTTCACATCAGGAAGTTTTACTTTTAGTTTAAAGATAAACACGGTTACTAATAGCAGACGCCACAAAATAGCATAATTGTGATCACAGAACAAAAGATCAAATTCATTTTAAAAAAAATGGCAAATTTGTTATTACTCACCACACATTGTCTCTTAATATCAATATTAATGTCATTTTGCGTGTTTAAATAATTACTTCTTTTTCTGCAAATACGCAGTGCTCCCCCTTCAAATCGGGGAAGTCTTTTTGTTTGTTGCACAAGAAAAGCATCGTATGGTCTTCTTTAAGGTTAAGTCCCGTCAGTTAAAGCCCGTGTCATGTCAAAGGTTATCACATGGTACTGATTAACAATAATCAAGCGTGAGTGAACGACCTTAGTACTTCATTGTTAACGAATTTATTGGTTACGCATTTAAGTCGGCATTACGTATGTACATGTCATCAGCAGCATCGTTTTCTTAGATTGTTTCTAAGTAAATAACTTTTTTACAGGTAAATCTTTTTTCCAGCTTGTACACCTACAGTCCTGTTTATAACAATATTAATAAAAAGTGTTGCCCCAGAAGGAATTTGGGTAAGCTAAACTTGTACATCTTTGTTTTAATTGGTGTTGTACTGCAAAATCCTACCGTCTGTTAAGGCCTTTATCAAAATTCCTTCTAGCGCAATACTAAAATCATAAATATGGCTATAAGTCCGGGTATAGAAGCTAAAGAAAGAGATTTAATTGTATCTGTAAGGACACAATTGTACGGAATTCCATAAACGACAGCCTACTGTTTACTGTCAACTGCCTACAGTCAACTGCTTACTGTCAACTGCCTACAGTACTGTCAACTGCTTACTTTCAACTGCTTAAAGCTTACAGAGACTGTTTAATGCTTACTGTTAATTGATAAATGTCAATTGTTACACGTGTCTTATACCCGTTTAATTGCCTAAAAGAAAATATTGGCTTTTTATGACTTTCTTTCAATGTGTTTATATGTTACAATGAGGCCGTTTGAAACAGTATTGGTCGAGGAATTACTCTGTATCATTTATGAAGACTTTGACTGAAACCTTGGAACTTGTTACATTTATACATGTACATGTATAGTTCTCGTTTTACTAAGCAGAAAAATAAGTATATATCTTTGCAGGCATCCATCTGCTACTTTTCCAAATCATAGACCTGTAAACTTTATAAAAACGTTATTAACCCAAATATTACAAGTTTTTTCTGTCATGAAATCCTGTTCGGTAATTTTGAGCTACACCAAATATAACTGCTTGCTTAATTATTTATACATGTATATTCCTGTTCAAGTACCATATAGCATGTATATTATAATATTTGTTTATAAAATGATATTGACCCTACCCTATAACTATAGAGCTTACTGATAGTTTTAAACGGATGCCTTGTAATGTCCCGAACGTTTAAATCACAACGGTCAGTTTTATGTTTGCATTTTGAAAATAATGCTACATAATGTTTTGTTAAACGATATGCGAAACTGCGGAATCCTAAATTTGAGTTAATGTAATGCCTTCCGCATGTAAATTCTGAGTTGTTGCAGTATTGCCTGTGTTACATTTTGTTTTTTTATAACTTATGATAAAGGCATTAATACCACAGGATAGAAACCAGATTATTCAATATATTGCTGGACGGCCGTCTTTTTATTTCATTGTCTTAACCCATTACCAGATATTTACACCTTTCTATGCCTTATTCACCCCCTTTTTTGCTTTCTCAAATGGTGAAAAATGCCTTATTTAGACCCCCAAATCTGGTTTTTGTTTGAAAAATGTTGTTTAAAAAGTGACCACTTTTCCGGCTCCGTCCCCCATCCAAACGATTTATCAGGGGTTGCCAGAAGGGATTTGTGCTCCCTTCTGTTTGGGGGATTTGAAGGGGGGCGGTAGTCCCCCTCATCGCCAAGAAAAGTTTGGACCTTTGAGAGGCTAAAATGACCCCAGGTCGATCATAAGGTAACGTGTAACCAACGCTGAAAAGCTTTAAAATGGCTGAGGAACAAGCTATTAAAGGGAAAAAAGTTCTTATTTCTATCTTATGGTCAGCTTAAAAAAACATGTATATTTTAATATACTTGATACTTAAATAGTTTCAATATTACGCTATGGATCAGAATTAAGGGGGTCAATTGAACATAAAAGTATAGAAACCGTACATAATTATGCATGTAAAGATACATGTGTGTTAAACAATCAACTGCAAATGCATCAGTTTTAGGAGATTGAGGCCGTTTTCTATTGTACATAACAACTGCACAAGAGTTTTAGTATATTGGTTTAAGATATTAAGTTTACCCAATGATCGATATGTGAAGCAATGTTATAATATGCTAATTTTATATGATAAGAATGGAATGAAAAATTGGGCTACTAACATTGAACAACTACTACTATATACAAATGGTTTTGGATATGTTTGGAATAACCAGGGAGTTGATTCCTAAAAATATTTACAGATAGAATGAGAGATCACTATAGGCAGAACTGGCAAGAAAAATTAAATCAAAGTAAATAGTTAGATTCATATCGTTTGTATAAATCTGAATTTATCCATGAGACACATTTATCTGTTGTTTTAATTCGTAAATTTAGAAATGCACTTGCTAAATTACGTACTTCATCACATTATGTGAATATTGAAAGAGGTAGATAAGTGAGATCTGAGCGTATATGTAATTTATGTAAAGTTTCAGTAGAAACAGAATATCATTTTGTAATGGTATGTACAGCTTATGAAAATTTAAGATCAAAATACTTACCAAGCAAATATTTTGTTAATCCTAATATTCATAAATTTAATATCTTAATGGGTTGTCAGGCTGAAAATATTATAGATAATTTGCCAAAGTTTGTGTTCCATGCCTTTGAAGAAACAAAAAAAATTATTATGTGTTAGAATATGAATAAACATGATTAACACCACTAGATAGTAACACGATTTTGTTTAAACATAATGATAAGCCCGTACTATATTCCATTGTATAAAATTGTATTGCTATGTATATGTTGTTTTGGGCTAAAGCCTTGAATCAATAATAGTGATTTTTGGCAATTTTGAGATGGCCCCTTGTTGCCATGGTAACAGGAAAGTTAAGACTGAGCATGCTGTTACAAAGGCATTGTTTAAGTCAACATTTGTGCAAAGTTTGATTATTATTGAAGCAGTTTTCATAGTTTTATGGCAACTTGAACTTGTAACGGGAGACTTTTCAATGAAAACATCCATTTTTCACAAAATGCTCATGCGGTTATGGGTTAAGAAAAGAGTGTTTACTCACTCAAATTAGGTTAACCTTTAAAGCTGTTTGAAAGAAAAATATTCAGTTAACTTGCCAGATATTGGAGCTTCAGATGTATTTCTTATGAAACTAATAATATAACGTAATCTTGATCTTCATAATACATACTTTTCGCGATCCCATGCAATCAAAATTGATGGACTAAGACACTGTTTAAATGTGGACAATGTTGATTTTTTTTCCAAATTGGTCATGTTACAACATTGAAATGTTTTTGTCAGATTTATCATCCTCTGTACTAGAATAAAATTGATTCTATAATTAACATTCAAAGCACATATCTTTGCAACATAAAATATCAAGAGTACAATCAACTTAACAAAAATGCATTGCATAACATCTAATGAGGAATTACACATTTATAAGCTATAACTAACAGCGGATGAAAACTGAACCAAAATTATCTCGTAAATGAACTCACCCTTTTTTGATTATGAGATAATGTATAGCCTAAATTTCACCAGTGATTTCACCAGTATAATACAGATATTCTTCTAGAAATGTATTACATTGTCAAATGAATGTTTAATAAACTTTGAAATTCTAAATAAAATAAGGGAGTGTTGACATAATGGTCCAGATCTCTGCCTCTCAATCGAGGAATAGTGGGCTCAAGCTCGTCCATGTTGATTGTTGAACACAGATTATTTGTGAATGATTTATTATTAAGTTGATTAACCCTAAAATGAGTCCTATATTTGACAATTTATCAATCACCTAAGCAAGAGGCACTTCGAACCATTTCATAAAATAATCAATGCAGTGTGCAATGATGGGCCGTACACAAGTCATTGCTATGAATTACAAATTATTAGGTTTAATCAAAATATAACTTTCAATTAACTTAGCATTGTTTTCCCAGCAAATATTTTAACAAAATGGCGGGCGCACATGTGTGTACATTTGGAATACTTCTATTTGATCCATACATATACTTTGATTGTCAATAATTAGTTAGCAGTTGGCAGTGAGCAGCAGGCTGTACAGTTAGCAGTAGGTAGTGAGCAGTAGGCTGTCGTTTATGGAATTCCGTACAATTGATATGTAAACAGACGATGCTGACCTGTGAGAGATCGATTGTCGTAACCGATAAATGTATTGCGTAAAATGTAAAAACAAATGGTTGCTCAGTGCTCACTAACGTTCGCTTTCTACATTCTTTTACTTAATCGACAGTCCGTTCATAACGATTGTTAAGCAGCATTAAACAGATTTAGTTTCCTTTGACTTGAAAAGCTATATAACTGACCAGACACTTTAATCTTAAAATAGACCATACGATGCTTTTCTTATGCAATAAAAAAGACTCGTCCAATTTGAAGGTAGAGCATTATATATTTACAGAAAACGAAGAAATAATTGAAAGACGCAAAATGGCATTTCTATTCTTTGTGTGATGAGTAATAAACATATTTGCCTTTTTTTCTAAACTTTGCTTCTTTTGTTCAATGATCACAATTATACTGTTTTCTGTCGCCTACTGCTTGTAACTGTGTTTACCTCTAAACTAAAATTTAAACGTCCTGATATCAAAATGGCGCTGTCCAAAGAACAAAATGGCGCGCTCTATATACATTCGGAATGCTTTTGATTTCTTGGTGAAGTTTTCTTGATCACGTCTCAGGAAGTTTCATCAAACTTAGTTCTTCCTTCTTATGAGGAGGAATAATAATCTTTATTGAAATAATGAAGCATTAAAAATAGTTTATTCTTTTAAATATATTGATTTAACGGGTTTTTTTTAATGGAAATTGGTATGATTACAGAAAAATATGGCGAAGCATGCTGGTTATGCGCTACACAATATCTTACCAATATCAATAAAGTTACACGGAATGTCTATATACCAGAAATGAAAGGTGTTTGATCCATAGGTATCTTCCATCTTACATTTCGGATCGGAAATATGGGGTATGCTAGAACTTGCTAGAAAACCTTTGTCCGTTATTCGTAAGTTTTATCTGATTAAATACTGGGTGAAAATATTATATCAAGATGAGTCGCCATTTTAGAAAAAGGTTTACATTTTGTTGAAAACTGCTTTCGAGCTAGGTAATGTTTACGGGGGTAACTAGGCGTTTCAATAAAGAGTATTTGCAATACCATGGGTTTCTCTATGTGTGGTTGCAACAATCCGATATATACAATGTACATTAAAATACCCTTTTCAGAGATTACACAACAAATAATTGATAATTTTCTTCAAACATGGTATTCAGAGGTGAAATGCTAGACGTTTAGAAACATATAGTTTGTTCAAACATGTTTTCGAAAGAGAACGGTATTTGGAAGTTATAACTGACCAAAGGTTTAAAAATGTTTTTGCCCGCTTCAGAACTTACACTTTTTTGATTATGAAATAATGTTAGCCTAAATTTCACCAGTGATTTCACCAGTATAATACAGATATTCTTCTAGAAATGTATTACATTGTCAAATGAAAGTTTAATAAACTTTGAAATTCTAAATAAAATAAGGCAGTGTTGACATAATGGTCCAGATCTCCGCCTCTCAATCGAGGAATAGTGGGCTCAAGCCCGTCCATTGTTGATCGTATATTGTTTGTTTTATTATTTCTTATTTTGAAAATGAAAGAGTGTGCCAACAGTAAAATCATGACTGTTGCTTCTTTTAAACCTCACTGAATGCATAAGAATATGTAATGAACCTAAAACAGGTCTTTGTATACCCTTAGAGCCTTTAATGCTTTCATAATTTATGTAAACATATCAAAAGAAATATATTGACACTTCAAAATAATGGCCATATAGCGTTCTGGATATGTTGAACAAGAAAAAGATAATGCTAATTTACATTAATAGATTTTTTTCACCAATAATACAGTTGTGTTATATACAAATGACTTCAAAATTATTTAATCACATTATGATTCTCTCCGTGGATAAACTTGTATGTTTGAATGTATGTTTACTTTGCAGACTCACCTCGTTATGTGGAAAGAACAGACTTTTATTATTCATTTGGATGATGATGCCGTGCCTGATTATCATCGCTTATAAAAAAGGTACACATAAAATATACTCATATATGTAATAGTTATACAGTACATGAAACGAGTTAGTTACGATGATATAACTCTGACTGGGCCAGTGTTATACCCCCGTAACTAACGAGTTTCATATACTATAACTGTTTTATCGCAATGACATAATGTTTTCTTTTTTTAATAGAAACAAATAAATAAATCGTTAGCTACATTACATTATTTATGATAAGGCAGTTTTTTCAAGCTGTTTTCGCTGCCGCAAAAAAATATTCAAAAGACATCCAATATAAGAGGCGGATTGTATACTGTTACCAAGATTGATTCAAGATTAAGTGGAAATAATTCATTCAGCGGATGTACCTTTTGATTAAATGAGAGTAAATTTCATTTCATTAATTATCTTTGTTCATATTTTTCATTGTATTTATATATTTATTTTATTTTATTGATTTCATTTTTTATTCTATTTTTTTCTTTGCTACTGGGAATGGTCGTTACCACTGCCCCATTGGAGCCTCTATGAAAAAACTGTATTGATGTATACAAGGTGCGAACAAAACTCGACCGATATATAACAGTCGAGTTTTTTTCCTATATGAATCAATGAAAAAACTGTACTGTTATATATCAATACATTTTTGAAATGCTCATTGAAATGTACTGACTATTGTATAGTATATATTTGAATAGTACAAATTGTACGATGATGTACCTCGTAAAAATCTTGAATAAAATTTCAGTTCTGTTCTGTTTAATGGGTTAGTAAGAACAAAGGAAAAGTTCCAAACCATGCGATAAGACAATTAAGAGCCAGTTTTAGAGCTAGTTAATATCATATTATACAAATATCGTATCGGTCAAAATTGTTCACAGTACATGCCACATCATATTCACCATCTAAAAAGTCCACATTTTTTTATTATATAATGTTTTATCACTCTTATATGGGTTATTAAGTCGGCCATTAAATACGACGGAAGTCGACATTTTTCAGCTTGTCTTCTTTTTCCATAATTTGAATCTATATTTTAATGCTCATTGGCACGTTAATTCTTAATGTTCTTAAAAATGTAAAGACCGTTACTTAATACACTAATTTGACTTTTTAAAAAAATTTTACAAAAAGATATTTCTAAGACAATCAGAGAAACACATTTCAAAAAGTTTTTTTTATAGATTATACAATAAAAACAAATATTTTAATTAATTACAAAGCAGACCCTAGTCCTGATTTTATAAGGAAAATAAACACATAAAACAACCACCCTTGTGTGTGCGTGCGTGCGTGCGTGCGTGTATGTGTGAGAGACTTAGAAATGTTAGCTTTTCACAATTTGGTTATGTTTCTTGCAGATATTTTTTTAAGTGTATCAATTATTCTCAGGCAACGAAATCGCGTTGTCTATGAACTAAAAATCATATTTTTGTGTTTTTTTCGTATGTTATAATTCCTTCTGGAGATGAAATTACTTGTTTTCATATCTCCTTTCAGGCGTGAATGACACGTTAGCTTTCGGTGTTCAACTTGTGCGTCCATCAGTCATGTCAGTAAAACAGAAAGAGGTAGATTATGTGTTAATAATTCAACATTGTGTAATTTTATGTTGTAATGTAATTCATTTCATCAAGCGAATTTCTAGAATAAGACACTGATCTGCATTTACCATTATATACATGTATTATATTATAAATTGATTCATCATAAATTATTTCAGTTAATTTAGACTTCAGTTTTTCTATGAGCTTTTCTTACTACATAAAACTGTGATTAGTTTCAAATGATGAATTTGTAAATATTTTCGATATTTATTTTAATGCACGTATATCACATGCACAAAAACGACTAAACAGAAAAAAACCTTGTATAACACTTGAATGATGTTGTCGGCATTACACAAATTACATTACGGCTGTATATTTTGCTTAAAGAGAATATATCTCTCTTTCATTCGGCCCCTTCTGCAATACTCGGATGTTGTTTGGGACAACATAACTTAACAAGATAAAAAATTTGAACTTAAAAAAATACAACTTGAAGCCTGAAGAATAATAACCGGTACAACAAAACTAGTTTCTATCTCTAATCTTTAAAGACACTTCAATCTAACCCCCTAGAGTAAGACGCTACAAACACAAACAAATTCTTCTTCATTAAACGTTCAATAATCTTTCTCCTCATTACCTCTCTTCTTTAGTTCCCGATACAGTAGGATAATCTTCAGATTATAACTTACGAAATGCAGACAACACTTGAAATATATTTTGTCACACACAACTTTATTCTCATTCATTTTTGCCATCATCAATTAAATACTGGAACAATCTTCCTGATAATTACAGAAATTCACCATCCATTTCAATTTTCAAAAGAAGACTTAATGAAGATGTCCAAAGTGTGCCTTCTCATTATTATGAAGGTGAGAGAAAACACCAGATTATACACACAAGACTTAGAACACATCGTAGTTCTCTCAAAGAACATTTATATTGTGAATATGGCGACATAGAAAACACATCTCATTATTTCTTCTCGTGTCCAAGGTACCAAGATGAACGAAATGTCCTCCTTAACAATTTAAGTGAAAAAACAACTGTCACACTTAACGTTTTACTCTATGGTGATAATTCAATTGCTGACGATTTAAATGAAGCAATAGTCCTTCATATACACTCATATTAACACAGAACAAAACGTTTTGAAATGTAATAGAAAGTTATTATTTCGACTAATATGAAATAGAGATTTAGATGCATAATATCTTCTCAAAAGTATATTATAAACTCGTTCCATCAAGTCCATAGTATTATAGTGACCATTTCCTGTTGTCTTTCTATTTCTTTCTCTCAAATCTGTCTCTTATTTCCTACCTTCTATTACGCAACAATTTCAACAATTAACTTACATTTCCATATCTTTATTTTTCTTTATATTTTTTAAACATGTTTAAAAGTTCTATTAGTTTTCTTGGTAAGTTTAAACGTGCTAATTTGTGCATTTATCACTTACGTGTATTTATGCTATAGAGCTATAGGGTTTTCCTTCACATTTATTTTTTCTATATTTTATTATTATCAAGGTCGTTTCGATTAGGAAAACAAAGTGCAAATTGCTAACGTTCTTGTACATGTAAAGACGCAAGTTTATAGTGAACATGTTATGTATATTTAACACAAAAATGCATATGATTGTTAGCATTTTACATACTCTTTGAGATAGTGATTACGGAAAGAGTTTCTTAAAAAGCTGTTCAAGCTTCCTACTCAATACGTACTATTTATTATTTGTAAATTATCATGTTAATGTAACACTTATAAATAAAATATTGTTTAAACTAAAGAGAATAGATATATAATGGAAGCAATGTAATATATGTATACTAAATAATAACTTTGAAAGTATTTAGTTTCAGACGTAAAAACAATAATTATATGTAGATGTTGTTGGCAAGTGTAAGAAACATGATCCGATATATTTTATTTTTTATCACATTAAAGGCCCGTTTATTTTATTTCAAAAAAAAAGAAAAGAATATGAACATGAAAAGAATACAAACATGATAACTATAGCATTTACATTGATACGTAGATAATTAAAAAATAAATATATTTATGATGTTTAACTGATCCGATATTACATATGTTCATTTATAACATAAACCGCGGCGCAGGAGTGTAATAAAGCCATTTAATACAAACGATATTACACTAAAGTGTAATAACACTTTGACGTGACGTCATTTGCGCTATATAGAAACATAGCGTTAAAGCGCGCTAATGTTAGCGTTACACTATAGGCGCGTCACTGAAAAATCACTCATTTTAACAGTTTACTGTTCATACTTTACATATGAGATAAATAGAATATTATATTCGTGTAGATTCAATACTAAATTTAATGAACTCGTTGAATAAAACAATATTATGCTCGCCAGAGGCTCGCAGAATATGATTTTATTCAACTCGTTCAATAAATTTAGTATTAAACTACACTCATTAAATATCCTCTATATAGCAGATAAGAAAATGTTCTAGAACAAAATACAATTTTTTCATCATATAAATGTTCATAC
This sequence comes from Ruditapes philippinarum, assembly GCF_026571515.1. Lineage (NCBI taxonomy): Eukaryota > Metazoa > Mollusca > Bivalvia > Venerida > Veneridae > Ruditapes > Ruditapes philippinarum. The sequence continues at coordinate 131,069 of NW_026853372.1, forward strand.
TAAATCATTTAGAAATTTTTCAATATTTGTTTCGACCAAAATATTAAAAGAATATCCAAATTACACATTTCTATTGTTTTTTTTAAACCAATACAGGTATTTGAAATTCTTATTCTTAGTGTATACCAGTCCACTATATAGGCACATTATGCTGCAGAAACGAATAATTTTGTCCATCTTTAGGTAGGGCAAACATGAGATTTATGATGTGGTTTTAGAACATAAATGATTATTACCTGAAGAAAGAGGAGCACTGAATGTGACAGTATTTATCATAAATGTGGCAAAATGTAAACAAAGTAGTAATTTGACGTCTTTACAAACTACTAAATCACTATTACTGTACTTATTATCAGAAAGCAAAGGAAGCAAAATATGATTCTGGTGATTGGTGAAAGAGTAACCTTTGGAAACTTTAACAGGACCCCAGATATATAATATTAAAAGCTTCTGAGATATAAAATAGAAGAATTTTTTAAGCAGAATGGGCCTTTACATTATGTAATATAAATTTGTTTATTTTTTGTTATGGGTGTATATAGTAAATATACAAAATAATCATCTCTCAGTTGAAAGAAATTTCTGATTTAAAATACCCCATGTTTTTTTTTAATATGCTTTCATTGTTTTTCATTTTCTTTCGTTTGTCGTGCATTTATTTTCAATGAACTGTGTATGTTTTTGTTATCATATAAACATGTTGTAACAAACAACAACATTTTCAGGTTGTTCATACAGTTGAATACATTCTTGATCAAAGAAGACAAAGGGTGCAAAGCGTTTGTGCACGTATAGGTATTGTGTCAAATAAGACGTCAGAACTATCTGGTGTACCGTCAGCAAATTTGTCATATTGTGCTGTGCAAAAAGCCGGATGTACTATGTGGATAAGATTATTCAAGTTTATGGCAGGACAAAAAAGGGAAACAGGAAATCCAATGACATTGACAAAAGATTTGATACATAACCACGCTCCAAACTTCTATAAGACATTCCGGCGTACTGGCAACGAGGATAGATTAGCACATTCCGTTCGGACAATGACTGTTAGGAACCCATACACACGATTATGGTCCGCTTATATTGATAAGTTCTTACTACCGGATTTTTGGTTTTCTAAAGGACTGCACATTATAAGAATGGTACGCAAAAATCCTCAGATATTTTCAAAAAAATGTGGACATGACGTTACATTTCCAGAATTCATAGAATATGTGATCACCATAGGACATAAGTTTGACTACTGGAATCAGGACAAACATTGGTTACCTGCAAGTGATATATGTGATCCATGTGTATTTAAGCCCAGTATAATTGGGAAACAGGAAACATTCTTGCAAGATTTGAAGTACACCCTTTAAACCGTTCGACTAGATTATCTTTTACCTAATATAACATCGATAGATCATATCGAATATGAAATTAAAGATGCAATTGACTACAACTTCAAAATATTTCCAAGGGTAAAGAACTGTATAGATACTTACGAATTGTGCAAAAGAATTTGGACAGCGTTTATCTTGAACGGTTATCTGCCATCAGAAGAACCTTTCCCGACCAATATTTATCACGACAGTTTGAACTCGGACTCTTTTTATGAACTTGTTAAAAGCGTACGATCAAAGTATAACACTACACACGCCAATACAAAAGAAAGGCGTAAACATGCTCTTATAACTGCATATAAACAGATTAATGGAACCAAGATGAATGAGTTAAAGAAGCTCTATAAGATGGACTTTGAACTATTTGATTATAAATCGGAGCTGGAAATAATGTAAGAATGAAATGATGTAAGGATAAGTTTTGAAGTTTTGATATCAAATCAGAGATGTACAACATTGGTAACAATATATAATAGAAGTACAATATCAATGCAATATTAGTTCAAATGATCCCAAGTTAAAAGAAGTAGTGGATATATCATATCACATGACTGAGGTCAGATGTGACTTCAATTCATTTTTCTATAGTTTTCATTTTATCAATGTCTTATAATTTTCTATTTACAAAAATTATTATATAAAATTCGTATTGTTAAGCAATATTGACCCGAGACTGATTAATTTTCGGGAGCTTTTTCGTTAGTTTCCGTAATTTATTACGATTTACCGATTGATTTTTAATGATAACATAGTTATCGAAACATTAAATCATACTTACGATCCGATGGCATAGTGGTTAGTATGATGCCTTAACAGTCGCGCCGTTGCAAGCTCACGTCAACATTTTTCAGATTTATTAAACTTATTTTTTTTTTGAAATATAAACAACATTAATAATTTGTTTAATTTCTGGCGTCCTTTATTAAATTTCATGACTTGATACTCTATTCATTACTCTAATACATAAAGTCGGACAATGGGTGATTGGCATGCCCAAAAACAGAGTAGTTGAGTTTTGCAAACTATAAAAAAGGAAAAAGAAAAAATGTTTGATCGAGAGTCGAACCTACAACCTTCAATCTGAACTCTTTGTAAATGAGGCCAGTTAGGCATGTGTTGCGTTAATAACTTAAATTCATACATAAACCATGCACACCGTTATGCCATACTTTAATATCCATAAAATTGGCCCGTATTCAGAATCGATACTTACACTCACACTCATTGAGTAAATCCATTATAATTGCCTAACGGTCAAGATTGTCCTCAACCATTCAGTAAAGTGGTAATCAGATTATAAAGTAAGTGTCGAGTGAACTCAGGAAAGTTGAGAATCTGTGAGATTAGGAGGGGGCTATCTTGAGGTGTCCTCAATTAAATAATACAGAATACCACTTAGTTTTGAGTACTGATTTTGAATTAAACTCGTCACATATACATTTAAGTGCATCATATACGCGACCTGACAGTATTTGTAACTTTAATATTAACTTTACATGTATAATGTTTGACCGCTTCAGTCATCAGGATCCGGTTGTTCAAAACATTGGTTAGTGTTAACCAGTGGTTAAATTCATTATCCGCTGGTTAAATTTTGTCTGTTGGATAAATTCTGTTGCTCAAAACTTATCCAACGGATAAAATGCCTTATCCAGTGGTTAACTTTAACCAGTCCTATGACCACCGGATAATGCCCTTAACCAATGGTTAACCATCATCATTAAAACAGTCTAAACCATAAAAACTTGTTTGAAACCAGATTTTTCTTACAAATATATGTTTATTTTGTCTTAACTAGAACATTTCATATGAAATGCATATGATTAAATTGAAACATTTCTGAAAAAGTGCTTTTAGAACCCTTTTTCAACCTGAATTTGTTGTTGTTGTAGTTCAGAAAATTCAGTTAAACAGTCATAACTTTCTTATTTTTTAATAAAACATACAAGTGTCAGTACTCATTTTCTTAGTTAGAACATTACCCATCTAATGGAAGTAATTTCAATTTAAAATTTGGAAAAAAAATATTTTTGAATTTTTTACCTATGTGTGTCTAAGGGAAAAATAGATCTATCGATACTTTAAGGCCTTTGATATACTTTTGCTTTATTCCAAAAACATGAAAGCACAAAACATTCAAAATTAAGTCTTTTGGAGCTTTTTGATTCTAATAAATTTATTATTCATCAAAAAAATCGGCCATTTTGTTTCCAAAATCACTAACCAACCCTGTTGCATTGTGGTACTTAACCAGTGGATAAATACGCTATCCACTGGTTAGGTAGCCAGGGTACTATCCAATTGTCGAACAACGAATTTTTATCTACTGGATAGCTGACCGCTGGTTAAGGATTTAACCAGTGGATAGGCTATCCAATGGTTAATTTTAACCAATGTTTTGAACAACCCGGTCCTGATATTCAAGCATCACACTCAAACAGTGTATGATTATACCCTTTGCAAAAAGGGGGCTATAGTTCAGAACTGTTACAAGATACCAAGAATTGTAAAAAATTTGAGAAATAAAATAAAATAAAATAAAATTCTGCGGCATAATGGGCCTTAAAATGTCATAAGATGATTAAGAAAAGAAAACAACAGTGTGTATTGAAAATGCTTTTCATTAACATAAAAACATAAAAATCGATGCTACTTTCAAAATTAAGTTTACGCTATTTTTTTAATAATAATGTATATATATTGTATATCGCTATAATGTTGTTTTTTTAGCTCACATGAGCATGCTCAGGGTGAGCTTTTAGGATCGATGATTGTCCGTCGTCCGTCGTCCGTCGTCCGTCCGTCCGTTCACATTTTGTTGTTAACACTCTAGCGGTCGCATTTTTGCCTCAATCATCATCAAACTTGGTCAGGATGCTTATCTAGTTGATAGCTCGGATGAGTTCGAACATGGGTCATCTCGGATGAAAAACTAGGTCACAAGAGCTAAAAATAGAAAAACCTTGTTAACACTCTAGAGGTCACATTTTTGCCTCAATCATCATCAAACTTGGTCAGGATGTTTGTCTAGGTGATAGCTCGGATGAGTTCGAACATGGGTAATCTCAGATGAAAAAGTAGGTCACCAGAGCTAAAAATAGAAAAACCTTGTTAACACTCTAGCGGTCGCATTTTTTGCCTCAATCATCATCAAACTTGGTCAGGATGCTTATCTAGTTGATAGCTCGGATGAGTTCGAACATGGGTCATCTCGGATGAAAAACTAGGTCACAAGAGCTAAAAATAGAAAAACCTTGTTAACACTCTAGAGGTCACATTTTTGCCTCAATCATCATCAAACTTGGTCAGGATGCTTGTCTAGGTGATAGCTCGGATGAGTTTGAACATGGGTCATCTCGGATGAAAAAGTAGGTCACAGGAGCTAGAAATAGAAAAACCTTGTTAACACTCTAGCGGTCACATTTTGGCATCAATCATCATCAAACTTAGTCAGGATGCTTGTCTAGGTGATAGCTCGGATGAGTTCGAATATGAGTCATTTCTGATGAAAAATTAGGTCACAAGAGCTAAAAATAGAAAAACCTTGTTAACACTCTAGAGGTCACATTTTTGCATCAATCATCATCAAACTTGGTCAGGATGCTTGTCTAGGTGATAGCTTGGATGAGTTCGAACATGGGTCATACCGGATGAAAAAGTAGGTCACCGGAGCTAAAAATAGAAAAACTTTGTTAACACACTGGCGGTCACATTTTTGTCTCAATCATCATGAAACTTGGTCAGGATGCTTGTCTAGGTGATAGCTTGCATGACTTCGAACATGGGTCATCTCAGATGAAAAACTAGGTCACCGGAGCTAAAAATAGAAAAACCTTGTTAACACTCCAGCGGTCACATTTTTGCCTCAATCATCATCAAACTTGGTCAGGATGATTATCTATTTGATAGCTCGGATGACTTCGAACATTTGTCATCTCGGATGAAAAACTAGGTCACAAGAGCTAAAAATAGAAAAACCTTGTTAACACTCTAGCGGTCACAATTTTACCTCAATCATCATCAAACTTGGTCAAGATGTTTGTCTAGTTGATAGCTTGGATGAGTTCGAACATTGGTCATCTCGAATGAAAAACTAGGTCACTGGAGCTAAAAATAGAAAAATCTTGTTAACACTCTAGTGGCTACTGTTTTGATCCAAATATCCTGTAAATTGGTCTGAAAGTTTGTTTTGATGATTTCTAGGTCAAGTTTGAATATAGGTCACCTGGGTAAAAAACTAGGTCACACTGCTCAAATATGGATAATCCTTGTTAACACTGTCGTGGTCACATTTTTGACTCACCTGTCATGAGACGTGGTCAGAATGCTTGTCTAGGTAATTGTTTGGATGAGTTTGATGGGTCAGGTGAGCGATCTAGGGCCATCATGGCCCTCTTGTTTTCAGTTCTGAAAGGCTTACAGAGGCCTTTCACTACTTTCTTTAGCTTCCTTTTTTAGTCCTGTCTTTCAGGCTTCCCAACATTGTTTGGCTTTTGTGACATTTACTACTTGAAAACTATTTAATTATCTTTAAATTTCTCCCTTTATCGAACAGAGATTTAAAATAATTTCTATGTGGTTTTCTTTTACATTAAGATTTTAAATAATTAATTATTTTAACTTTTCTCCAACTTCGGTGAAATAAATGTACACTCTTTGACACGACATGTAACACTTTTACAATGTATATGGAGTGATAGTATGCAATAAAACCGATCGGTCAATTTTTTAAGTCTCCCTTACGAGAGGTTAGTTTGAGTAAACAAAACGAATACCACAATGCACATCCAGCGTTACTTGAGGTGACCTTTCGTGTGTTTGAATCGAAATTGAGATAAAGTATCGTTTCTGATTACGTGCCATTTACTTCGGAATACGATAATTACCGACAAAAGGTGGTCATTGAATATTCAAATGTCTCGGGTTAATATTGCCAAATAATATAGAAAGATTAAGAGATATTTCTTTGTATGGGCAAGTATGTTTAACCTTATAGAGATGTTGAATTGTGATAAATTTGACTATAAAGGGCAATGAAACAAATGTGTTCTATAATCTATGAAGATGATCAACTGAGGCAAGTAATGGGAACCGAGGCGTTACCTAACAGATCAATAATTACGATAGACATCTCTCATGTTGGTACGAGATAAAAAATTTATCAATAACAGTTATTTGACCCCATAGGTTATGCACGGACAAGGATCTACGACAAAAGTATGACCTCTCCATTATTTCATGGATCGTCGAGGGCCCGACACATGTATTAAGGACGATGATTTCTTAATTTTGTTGCTAACTTTGACATAATTATCTTATGCGAAACTTGACAAAAATGATAATGAGATGTACGAAATATATTATAACAGTATCAGTATCGTATAGTGTTTAAAGTCCAAAAGTGGTGATGTTGGAATGTGCATTTTTTTACTTTTACAAAAAAGAAAAAGAAATAATAATAATAATAAAAATAAAGTTGTTTTTATGATAAAATTGTATGGGATGAAAGTAAAAATGCTATTTATAATAACCAGAATTGTGTAATGTTGAAAAATTGTTAGAACTATTGTATTAAAGGAAATGCGTGTTAATGATTGCATATTTCGAAAATTAAATATTTTGTACGATAAAGCATTTGATATTTTTGGTAAGAAGTGTTCAATTGAAAAAGTAAGAAACATGAAAATAAAAGAAAATAAAAAAGTTCCTACTTAAACAAAGAATGCGAGATGGTACGGCGGAATTATAGAATAGCTTATCGATATTTTAGGAAAAAACAAATCTTTTGAAAACACACTGATGGTAAAATCTTAACGCAACTGTTATAATTTGCTTAAAGGAAAGCTCGTACAAAATACAATATAAATCAAAAAGAAAATCTACAATATTTAGCGAAACTTCAACCTAAAAGAATTTGGATAGAAATACGTAAAATAAAAAATAGAAAATCAATACTTTAGTGACATTAGTAAAGAAGAAATTTCTGAACATTTAAAATCTTTTTTTTTCCAGTAAACAATTTATTTACCAATGATCAAACAGAGAATAATAATTTGGCTGAGGCTTGTTTAGAAGATAATTTTATTTTACAATTAGAGTTTACTATCTCAGAAAATGAAAATGGAAAATCGTCATTAAAGTGTTTGTTCATAATTTAATTGGTGAGCTTTTCTTAGAGTGTAAAGATATGATAAACCTTACGGTTTGTAAATTGTTTAATTATATTATACAAATTGTGTTTATACTGGGACATGTACAAAAGGTAATATTGTTCCCGTGCCTAAGAAGGGAAATTATGGTGATGTATATGTAACTTTAGAGGTATTACTTTAACATGTGTGTGTGTGTTTTTGTTGTTGTTTTAAATATTTTCACTTATGTTAGATTCCGGCCCCATGTTTCAAAGAAAAGATCAGGATCAGGTGATCCTGATTTTATTTTCATTGTTTTATAAACTAAAATTGATTGTTTTATGCTAGAATTAAATGGTACATATTCAAATTGTAAATAATTGCTTATTTGCAAAGAAACCAACCAATTTTGGGATAAAATCAACTAAAAACTAAACAAAAATAATCGAATCAAAATGAGGATCAATTTTAGGATCAAGATCAAAATTTGGATCAACTATAAAATGCCCATTTCTTGTAGAAATATCAATAAATTTATTCTAAACTTACATAAACATGCTATCTTTAGTCCACTTTTATCAATTAAATATTGAATATTTAATCTATGATGATAAATAATGGAGAGTATTTGAGTTTTTAAATTTGATCCTGATCTTGATCGAACACGGGGCGAGGGTAGAAACTAATAATTTGCTGTGAGACTATAAATTTGGTTTTCGTAAAGATAAAAGCACTAAAGACTGTATTGTTGCTCTTAATCCAAATATAAAAGATAATAAGAAATGAAAATAAAACACTACGAGTATATTGTACATTAAGTGATTTTCGTAAAGCTTTTTAAGTTTTAGTTAATAAAACACGGAGCGTCTTCTAGAATTGTAAATATGTTAAAAGGCATGTAACATGTGTAAGAGTACACGGTTCCTTAAGTGAAATTTTCGACTATAACACAAGAGCCATTATCACCTCTGTTGTTAATATCTTTTTTATAAATGATATGTATGACTTTTTATACGATGACAAAATTGATACTAGTACTTTCTCTATTGAAGATTTAAAATTATTGCTGATGATATTGTGTTGCTCTCATGTACAAAAGAAGGATTACTTATATTATTAGACAAATTATATTTATTTTGTCAAAACTGGGGAATAACTGATAACCCCAACAAGTCAGTTGTAATGATATGTACAAAAGGGTCATAGGCCTTCAAATGATGTTTTCCTTTATTGAGACTGGTTTTATAACATTGTAGTTTTGCCTTTTGTGATGAAATTTTCTATCTCTGTTTTTATCATCCTTATTTTGTATTATTGTGAATGGAATAAATGCTTTGTATTAAATTGACTGCATTTAAAAACTTCTAAAAATTGTTAAAAACTTTGGATACTTGGGTGTAACAATATCCCTGAACGGTAGCTTTAATGAAACATAAAAAGCTTGGTTTAAACAAGCCTTTAATGCTTTCATTTCATTTAACTCGCTTTTTTGATAATTTTGTCATTGAATGTTTCTTAAAAAAAAACTGCTTTGCCTATTCTTATCTATGAGTCTGAAATAAAAGACTTTCATAATTCACCGAATATTGAGTGAGTGCATAAATATGGAAAGCCTTGACTGTCTTATGCGTTGTTCTGTCACTCTTTCTTTATACGATGTGCACTCGTGAATATATTATGTGGATGCATCCTTATATGAATTCAACTGAACCCTAATATGAATTCAACTGAACAATATATGATGTCAATATGTCTTTATATGATGTCGACCAATCATTATACGATGTGCATTTATGAATATTATGTGGTAGCATCATTATATACAGTCAACGTATCAATATATTATGTCAATCTTTCATTATACGATGTGAATCCATTATTATACGATGTCCATTTATGAATATATTATGTGTTAATGTCGTATAACGGAGAGAGAATTCACAGATGTTTCATACTTTTAATATACAAATACACAAGTGTACAACTGAAGTACCAAATTCGAACTGCCCAACTGGACATTTGAGAATAGTATATATAATGACCGCCTGCAATAATGACAACTTATAATTATATACATGCACGCAATTTTAGAGTCACACACAGCACTTTCGTTAATCATTTTGACATACTATTACTACCCAGGCCAGCCTGCATGTACTTTGCAGCATAATATACATAAATCAATGTCATGTTTTACAGTTCACATTATGAAATAAAAATATGAACTTGTAAGATCTTTTTGTTGTCATTCTTTTTGAATATAACATGTATGACTAATTAACCTGTGTAATCATCTTTACGACATTAACATCATTATATAGAGTCAACTGATCAATATATTATGTCAATCTTTCATTATACGATGTGAATCTATTATAATACGATGTGCATTTATGAATAATAGCATGTGATAACATCATGATATGTAGAGTCAACTTATCAATATATAATATCAATCTTTCGTTATACGATGTGAATCTATTATAATTACCGCTGCTTTATATGAAGTGCAAACATCACTATGTCGTGTGCTTTTGTCATTATACTGACGGGGTTAGATTTACCGGGTTATATTTTACTTTGCACCGTTCATGGAGGGGACTGTCTATATCCCAAGTTGAAGTACACGTGATAAAATCTCAAGACTTGATGAAAACCCGGGCAGTTCTAAACTGCTTACGAATTGTTAAGTTGACTGTATATAAAGACGATACTTCATATTATAGTGTTGTTTTGATCGATATAAGAATGGTTACACATAATATAGTCATTAAAGCACATCGTATAATGAAAGATCGACATCATATAAGGACACAGTTACATCGTATATTGTTAAGTTGACTCTATATAAAGACGATTCTTCATAATAAGTGTTGTTTTGACTCTATATAAGAATAGTTCCACATAATATATTCGTAATTGCACATCATATAATGAAAGACAGACATCATATAAAGACAGATCGACATAATATAGTGTTATTATGACTCTACATAAAGATAGTTCCACATACTATATTTATTAATGCACATCGTATAATGAAAGATTTGCATTATATGACACATTTACATCATATATTGCTCAGTTGACTCTATATAAGGATGATTCCTCTTAATAAACTGGTCTTTTGGCTCTATATACGGATGGTTTCACATAATATACTGAAAAATGCACATCGTATATTGACAGACTGACATAAAATAAGGAAACATTGACACCATATATTGTTGACTCTATATAAAGATGGTTCCACATAATATATTCTTAACTTCACATCTTATAATGACAGACTGACATCATATAAGGACAGATTGTCATAATATATAGTCATTTTGACCTTATATAAGAATGGTTCCACATAATATATTCAAAAATGCACATCGTTTAATGATATATTGACATCATATAAAGACACATTGATATCATATTTTGTTCGGTTGACGATAGATCTTAATATATATTAATGAGTGCACATTGTATAAGGAAACGTTGACTCAATATATTGCTATTTGGACATGGCAACGTTTAGGTTGCTGTCTATACTTTCCATACATATAAATTATGAAGCAAGTATAAGGTTTTAGGCAACAAACATGTCATGCGACCGTATATGGTGATCTATTGAGAGTTCCCCTTCTTGTTTTACGTAAGATTAATATTGTTAAGTTTTTCTTTTAGGATTGCTAAGAATCCAGAAAAAGTTTTGTATAAAATACTACTGGTCTTGGCCAAATACATTAAAGTTTAAATGTTAATGAATAACTCACAACAGAATGTTATAAAAAAAACTGTCTAAAAGTCTGTCTCTGAAACTGCCATATGCAACTTTAGCTAGAGAAACAGCTGGTAGCTAATTCCAACTGATTTCAAACATATTATTATATTTCTAATTTTCTAGTATTTATTTCATAACCGTGATATTATATATTTTATAAAACTTTTCTAGTGCTTAGATATTTTATTAATTTGTTTATATGTCAATAATTATGTATGCACGCCATTATTGCTTTTGTCAATATACATTATGTTTGTGCCTTAATAAAATCTTGAGTCATACATCCAATGTGTAAACTTCGAAACCCATTATGTACATGTGTTCGTTTGGTATTGTAGCTATTTGTTACACTCTGACGTCACATAAGGCTATATTGTTAATAAATCAACATAGTAATGTATAATGATGACTGTTATATACATTATCTATGTAGAAACTATCTTATATTTTATCTTTATTATCGTAAAACATATACATTTTTCTAGGATGATGACTTTTATAAACATACTCTTTGTAGAAACTATCTTATATCTTATCTTTATTCTTGTAAAACATATATATTTTTCTAGGATGATGACTGTTATATACATACTCTATGTAGAAACTAACTTATACCTTATCTTTATTCTTGTAAAACATATATATTTTTCTAGGATGATGACTGTTTTATACATACTCTATGTAGAAACTAACTTATACCTTATCTTTATTCTTGTAAAACATATATATTTTTCTAGGATGATGACTGTTTTATACATACTCTATAATGTAGGAACTAACTTATACCTTATCTTTATTCTTGTAAAACATATATATTTTTCTAGGATGATGACTGTTATATACATACTCTATGAAGAAACTATCTTATATCTTATCTATATTCTTGTAAAACATAATTATATATTTTTCTAGGATGATGACTGTTTTATAAATACTTCATGTAGAAACTATCTTATATCTTATCTTTATTCTTGTAAAACATATAATAAAATTGAATTCAATATGACGTGAGAAAAGAGATCAACAAGAAAGGGCGAAATTCAATGAACGCACCCTCCAACAACAGTTGCGGACAAAAGGACGAAACACGGACGGGGTGTTTTATTAACAAGACTTGAAATGTAAAAGTATTTATGACGTCATACAAGGACTTACTTTGGAAAAATAATAAACAATTGTTAAACTCTTGTGATTTCTATCAAGTTCTATATTAAGAGTTTCATGTTTGACATGGTACAGATGCGTTAAATACCTTGACTTACATGTGTTTTGTTCTAGAAGACATTGAGTTTGAGAAACTAGCTGTTATAATTTATGAATAACAACGTTTTTTCAAACAGACGGTTGGTAGTTTGCTATCGATCACTGTACCATAAACGTATTTTTTCAAGGTTTGAAGAATCGATTTCTTATCAAATGTTTCAAGAACCGGTCACTACAACATTATTAACGATTGCCGTGAGCGAATGTGCAATAACACATTCATAACTCTCAACAATAGTTTACCACGAGCATCCTCTTTGTGAGCTACGCTAATGCTGTGCACGTGAAACTTTATATAAGGTTACACGTGTGTGATAAATTCGACCATAAATTTGACGTTTGGATAGTGACAATATTCTTTATGTCGTTTTTAACAAATATGTCACATACAAATTTGTTCGTTAGGCCGTCAAATAATACAAATTTGTAATAAATTGTATATAATACCTTAGTTTTTTCTATAGTGATAATGCAACAATCAATTGTATCATAGTTCGGAGACCTTTCTGTTGAAAATGTGGCTGGGTTAAATCGTATACATATACATGCACAGTGCGTTAACTGGAGTGCGGGTATTAGTTACCCGCACTCCAGAGCATGCCCATTGATTGGCTCATTTTTGCTGGGGTTTACATATTGTGACGGCAGAAAAAGGAAAAGCGACAGAAATGTCATATTCAGATGTTCGTTCTTTGGTTCATTTTTGCCGGGGTTTCATATTGTGACAACAGGGAACGTGCTTTTATGTTTGACTATGATACAAAAGAGAAAGAACACCAAAACACTCGGGAATCTGATTTATACTCGGGGGCTACGCCCCCTCGTACATATCAGATAGCCTCGTGTTTCGGTGCTCTTTCTATTACTTATTCTCTTATTCTTTGTTGTACATTCAAAGAGCTTACATCTAACCGCAACATTTTTGTATCTTTATCTTGAAAATTACTTTTACTGGAGAGGAATTGATATAAGTATTGTTTTACTTGTTTTCCAATCCAGTCTGAATTACATTGTTGTGCAATGTTTGTAAATGTCATTTATGTACAATTTATTGAATAAATAAAGTTTAAACTAATTAACTTCTATCTTTCTATCTCTGGAGAGCAAGCATCGCAACTAGATGTGAGGGTTGGTCTACTCTGGTCACGTAGGTATATTACGTTGCCGCTAAGACAAAGTTTAAGTATCGTCTCCCTTACGCTAAATATGATGATGACGTAGATAAATGTGAAAATTATTATTATATGTGCGTTTAAACAATAATAAAAAAAACATGTTTGCTTTTAATCTTTCAATGAAAACTAAAAGAAAAGATCAGTGAAATAACAAATGTTATCTAAACTCCAGAATCTAATGCGTTTTTGAAAATATCGGATTTTGACTCAACGTCCTCTGTTGCAAAACGAATAAAGCTCGTGATCATCTTATGGACAGGAATCTGATCGTTTCTAGGTTGAAAGCTATAGAATAAGTCCTCGTCTTTCGTTATATCATTGTGTCCTCCGGCAACCATGTCCATCAGTAATTCACTTTTTGAAAGTGAATTGTCCTTGTTTAAGTCTATCACGCCGCACCATTCTGTTATGTACATGCGCACTAATTCAAAGAAGGCAATTTTGTCGGATTCATATCTTTGTGACATCATGTCTACAAAGTCATCTTTAGAAATGTCAGTGTTATTATTTAGAACAATCGTGTTCCATATCCAGTCCATTCTTTTAGTCATATTTTTCAGTTGTTGATCACTTATGTAGTCAAGACCTTTGAAATAATTCCTGTCAGAAAAAGTATGTTATTAAGTTTGGTGGTTCATTTAATCATCTTTCATATAAGTGTCACTCTGAATACTTTTCCTTTTGGATCATAGATATACTGTTTACAAAACTAAAAGAAGTGAAGGAATACTGTCAAACATTCTATAACTTCAATATGACAAAATATTTCTTCAAACAATAGATTAATAGCAAAAAACTTGTCTTCTACAATTAGCCTTATACATATCTTTTAGGCATATTAATGACAAGAAATTTCAAATATAATTGACCTGTTACACAATTCATGAAAACTTTATTATCCATTAACAGTTTTCGATGGATGGTAATTATTAGATCATAAAATTTAAATAGATAGCGCGGAGATGCGGCTTTGCGACATCCGCTGCAAAAAATCGCTTTAATTAAATATTAATTATTGTGCAACTTACTCAAACAATACAGGATCAGCAAGTGATAGCATTCCGTCATGGTTAAAATCGTTTAGTTTATACCACTGCTTCCACTTCTCGATAAGGTAACTACTCGCCTAAATATTGGAGACGATAATTTTAAAACATAAATTCAGTAATTCGTTTTATGCTGAATCATGAAATGAAACATAACAAAATAACTACAAACATTAGTATAAACATGATTATTCCCTGAATATTTACATAAAAATATACAAACAATTACTATACAAATAAAACATTTTTATATTCAAGAAAATGGTTATAACGGAAGGCTTAGTCTTATAAAATTCTTATCATTTTTAGTGTATTTTCATAATGTGTCGAGTTTTCTACTATATCAAAATGTATGGCAAATCGGGAATATAAATATATTGGAAATAGATTCGAAAATGTGTAAAAAAGTTGGAAACTGTATAACAATGAAAATGACTGAAAGTATAGTTAAAATGTAATGTTGTAGCTAACAAAAACATAATTATGTCGAAAAATTGATCTAGTCATTAGATCAGATAAATCGTTGTGTTTCGGATATGTGAATATGAACATGTTTGAAAGTAACGGCATTATCTGTATCAGTGATATCTATGTTGCCAAAGAGAAGAAACATTTTGGAACAGCATGGATGTGCAGACTGACCTATCTCTATTGCTTGTGGCAAACGTTTATCATTTGATTCCATTAGATGACGAACTAATAGGTTAAGTCGATTTTTTCCCATTTTTTTTGTAAATGTTTACCTCATACGCAACTACTGTAGACAAGAATTCAACACTTTGTTTATGGTCAAACTGGTTACACTTATCATGCTCCTACACAACTTTCATGATAACGATGATGTGGTTAGTACTTTTAGGAAAAATATATATGCATTGAATTGCTAAAACTATATCAGTGTTTAAATCATTTTAACGTATAATCATATTGCTCTTCAGAACTTCTCTATGGAATCACTAACATCATGTGGACAGAGACTCATTTTTGAGGGATAACAATTTATTATGTATTCACTATCAACTCAGAACTATCAACTTAGAACAATATATAATTACCTTGATTTGTTCTGGTTCGGCCTCGACAGTAACCACATTGGCTAGCAAAGAAAATGTAGAAATAATGTTGTCGAAGAACAACCTTTCATGACATTAATGCTAATGCATCAGTGGTGGGGCGCGTTTTAAATTTCTAATTGTAATTTATGGCGACAGAAACGTTACAATGACATATTTATTTGTTCTGCAGTTATATGTCCATTTTAAATAAAAGTTTCTTATTAAGATTTATTTAACAGTTTTTTGTTGATTTCGAATTGAAAATGTATAAGATAATAAAGATGGTGAATAGCATTATTAATATTCTTGAACGCGAGATTGTTAAGATTTTTCTCTTATATAATATTTGCATCCCAACACTAGCATAAATCACTGAAGTCCATGAAAACGTGACTTAATTTTAACATGATATAAAATAAAGCAATTATACTAATTATGATATCAATGAATAATAGAATATTTAAGTTTTTAAATACGCTTGAAAATCAAATTCAATGTGCGTTAAAGTCAAGAAGATTAAATTTAGAACTAATGGCACCCCACAATAGACAAACATGCACATAAGGGAATTAAAACTAAAATGTAAAAAATAAAGATAAATAAATAAAATAAACCGAAACTTGTCCTTAAAAACAAACATTTTCATTTACTCTAATTTTAGTATTATTTGTTGAATTTAAGTATTTAAAAATCGTCATATAAATGATTCTTCTACTGTCAGAAGAAGAAGAAGAAGAAGAAGAAGAAGAAGAAGAAAAACGAAGAAACAGAAGAGAAAGAAGAAGTAAAAGTAGTGGAAGAAGAAGAATTTATAAAATGTAACTGTAACTT
Organism: Ruditapes philippinarum; assembly: GCF_026571515.1. Classification (NCBI taxonomy): domain Eukaryota; kingdom Metazoa; phylum Mollusca; class Bivalvia; order Venerida; family Veneridae; genus Ruditapes; species Ruditapes philippinarum. The sequence goes on from NW_026853372.1 coordinate 147,730, forward strand.
ACCGTAGAAACACAGAAACAATACGGCATAAATTATGCAATTCATCTTACGATGTTCTTTGTTAAAATTGTAACTATGAACGAATCGTTTATATACTAGCTCTATATGTTAATGTGTTGCATGAATATTTTATGTATTTAAAATAAACGTGTTTAAAGACCCATCCCACAATTCATTTTGTTAAGAAACAGAGACGAATTAGCATTAAGAAATGTCACTAACGAAAGAAAAGCGATATAAGGAAACCACCATTGCCTTACCAATACACTTAACCTAAAGTGTTTTTTTTTAAATATCAAGATGAAAAATTTAGGTTATTAAGTAAAAATTGTGAAGCATGCACGGAAGAGCAAAGGAAGACTGGTTTTGTTCTTTACTAGTGGAAAAACTAACTTGTTCGGTTACAGCAATGTGGATGTTTACTTGTTGGAAACTTGTTTTGAGAGGTTGTTTGAATATATTGATATTTTCCTCAAAAGTACAGCATACAATAAATGCAAAAAAATCATGTTTAATGTATACAAACGTCTATGAAATATATGATTTACCAATATACAATTGGCTTTATCGTTTATCTTTTATTCAGAAAACTAGACGTAAAAACCAAAATATGAATTTCACAGAAGGCACCACTCATCACTTTTCAAAATATTCAATGGCACAAAACCAGCTTTGGAGCCGTTTCAAACCAAACATTTCCTTGCAAAACCGATAAAAGCCCATTGAGTTAAATTGATTGTTGGAAAGTTAAACAGGGTATTTATGCTTTATTTCTACGGAAGTGACTGATTGAATCAAACTAAAGCTATTCTTCTTATATGTATAATTTTACATGCTAGAATTACACATTCTGACCTTTGGATTGGTGTCGATGCTGCATCTTATAGAGCTTGATATGAATAATTTATTATGCAACATTTCCTACGTGAATGCCATTATCTTGCAATTTTCGTGATATTGAGATTGGTTTGCCTCAATTCCATCCTAACCCCTGAACTCTTAACGGTATTTAACTTGCATTCTAAAATTAAGGTGACACAGTTGTATCAGCTCATTTAGGCCTACTTGTCCGACACGGAATGACCAGTAATGTCTCCGTGTCGTCATTAAACCAAACCAAACAAGCAAACAAAAGCTCAAATAAAAGTTAACATGTATAAACTTAAATAAGTAATTTTTTTGTCCCTTGGGATTTTGTTTGTCTCCGTTTGATTACACCCATGTGCAATGTAGAGAACAAGATGTACCAGTATTCTAGGGAGTAGCCAGTATTTTCCACCGTCCTTTGTAAACATAAAAACATACAATTGCTTTTATCTTCTCTCAAGTGTAAAGTCACTATTAACAAAAGGACATCTTGCTTTATTGTATTGTGCTTTATACTTTGTTTTCGTACACTAATTAAAAACCTCATTATGTAACATATTGCTCACATGTGTGATGGTTATTACGTGTAACACACCTGGTAAAATATAGCAGTTTAACTGAAACAGAAACATACATGACGAATATCAAATTGAGTAAACATGTAAATGAATGCTGCTTACATATATTAAACATAAAGAGTTTGTTAAACATGTGGCATTAACAGTCTCAACTATAGTCAAGCATTGCTTTGAACATTGTAATTAGTACATGTAAGTTTGTTAAAAATATTCTTTTAAATAGAAGCAAATACTGGCTGTGTTGTAATATGAATACACGCATGGTTTATTTATTTGTTTGATTTTAGGGCGCATCAACACATTACAGGTCATATCGCACCGAAACAGGTGATTTCGGCAAACCCAGGGTGTTACAAACTTCAAACCAACATCTGAGGTCACAAAATCCTCACCTGTTTAAGCTAACAGATGCATGCATTCCAGTAATTTGAACCCATTTAGTCGCCTCTTACAATATCACAGGGATAAACACTGGTAATTAGTATAATGCATCAACCGATAAAGGCAACCATTCAGCCACATGTCGAATATACACATGCGATTTTTCATGAAACTAAAATTATCTTACTATCGTGTTTGTCTTTATTTGGAATTTTGGGTTCTAATTCAAACACCTTTACAGAATACGAGTTAAAGTTTGCTTCGTTATTGTAAAAACAAGAAATATCAGTGATCACATGTGTCGCCTTATCATAGCAAAAGCATATTGCAGGAGACAAATGAAAATGAAAACCATTAACAGGGCAAAAAGCGTGTAATATGCGCAAGAACTTGAGCTACCGATAGATCCTTTAAAGTATCATTGAAATTACGCTAGTGGTATAAGAGAAGTAGTCCAGACAAATTTCAAAAACTAAAATCATTAAATGGCAAAAACTCTGACAAAAAACATTTAACTGGAAAATGCCTACGTAATGCACAACTAATATTCTTACTGATAATTCCTGTAAAATTTGGATGAAATTGTACCAGTAGGTTTTGAGGAGTAGTCCAGACGGACATACAGATGGACAGATAGACAAACGACGGAGAAGTGATCCCTATCTGTCGCCACTACTCTGTAGACGCAACACGAAAAGCACAATCATCCAGAAATATATTAACGCGTGTCCACAATGTATTCAAATCATTTGCGGCAAAAGTGTTATCTGTTTTGTAATCTTTATAAAGTTCTTTTTTTAAACAATATTGCTCTCTATTTATTATTTATTGATTTCTAAATATTTGAAGTGAATCCTTATGTCTTTCTGTAGAAACATGACGAATATACACGTGTCATTGAGAAATTTTAAACGGATGTTCACATTTTTTGTTTGCCTACATGCGTGCATGCGTGTGTATGTATTTAATTAAAGGGCAAAACGATATTTTCTATAAACAATGTTTGTAAATGACTAGCATGAACGATTATGACTATTGAAGTAAATATTACGGTCTTCGAAATTATGGATTATACTCATATACAATCTGGAAAAACAAAGGCATTTAAAACAACAATCTGAAGCTTTAAATTATCCAATGTAACTATAGAGTGGCACAAACAAATAACATTAAGGTATATTATCAAACAGCTGTTTGATAAATTATGCATACATAAAGATAAAGGGACAAAAGACACATTAAACAGAAAAAAAGATATTTCATTATTTAACGTCCTTTTAAAATATACATTACGTTCATATATGGCAAAGTGTACAATTAACAATTTTAATACCCGAACACCGAAACGGAGAAATTAAAGGGGGCGCCTATGGGTAACTAGCTTCATGTACAAAGCTGGAAAGCAACATGTAGGTTGCAACGGTATAAAAACACATGGAATATTTCCCTTAAAAGAAGAAACATAAAATAGTGAAAATAACAATCCCTAAAGAAAGACCAACACGGTATAATTGAAAATGTTGCAGTCTCGGTTTGATTGAACCTGTTCATGGACGGTAATGTTAAGTGCAAACTACCGTCCACACCTTAAGCCCTATTATCCACGAAGGTGTCTGTTCCACGAACAAAATAGTTTTTATGAATAACCGGCTGAACGGCTATTCCTATCATTTTGGAAATGCTTATACTTGTATAAAAGCTTTATATGTAGAAATATGTTAAAATATTGACATTGTTTAACGTAACATGCGTTAGATTAGTGATAAAATATTAAAATAATATTGTTTTAAAGACACCTAAAGGTACATTCAGCTTCCCTATTGCAAACAATCGATTCGCATGGTATACATAATATGAATGTATCTGAACAAACTTTGAAACGTTCTGGGTCTTTAATCTGATATACGACAATATTATGTTGTAGAACTTTTACGACCATTTAGTATATATTGGGTAAGTATACCTTCGTTCATGTATTTGTGGAAAACAGCGCTCTATGAAGAGAATGGCGTATTTAACGGTTACTGTAATTTTTGCTTTCTGTTTTAATGGTAAGTATTGCAAATTATTTCACAATAACTGCTGGTTTTCATTCAATGATTGTTTTGATAATCAATTAAACAAGGATTTTGAATTAGTGTATATAATATAAAACAAGCTGCGATCTGATTGACGATCATTGTAAAATAGATAAATAATTCTTTGTCTAAAAGCATGCATGTTCTTTTCCTTGTGTTTTTTTTACAAATTACTTTGTAAAATAAAATATTTTGTAACTTTACAAAGATATTGAATCCAACAATCGGTTATTATTTGTAATTTAGCAGAAAACAACTGAAAATATGAGAAGGTATGAGGACATATTGTATTGAAAAACAGATTACCATATAACATATAAAACATATAATTTGTTGCTCAAATTGAATAGGAATTGCTAAATAAATACATTCAGGTCATAAAAAAAGAAATTTGAATTCCAAACATTTGATTGCAGTGCTGAATAAGGAAATTTAATATTATATTTCTATTTCTTATGTTGTTTTGGATATGTTAGACTGTTTGTTTTGTTTGGTCTTACGGTGTACTAACACATGATGATTTTGACTAACGTTGGTGTTACAGTCTTCAAGCAACATTAGCGTTCAAAACAGCTTCACCTGCTTTAGATTAGAGATGAATTGATTCCATTAATTCGATCCAATGTGATCGACTCTTTCTAACACACATGTATAAACGGTGGCTGCAATTAGTTCTGATACCTTCATCCTTAAAGGCAACTCCTCATCCATTTTTGATTTTTGATATGTAAAGCTATTATCTATCCTTACACACATACAAATCGGAATAAAATAACTATAATTATGGAACAAAATGGAAACTTGTGACAAAAACTATGAATTCCATGGATTTCCGTCTCTTTTTTCGTAGTTATTTTCTGTTTTCAGCAGTCGTTGTTTGTAGCCCTGGTGGAAACGAGTCAAACAAGGTATTTTCCAGATAATACAACCATCTGCCAGTATCTTTTTTGATATGGTTTCCATTACATACAATTTTAATAACTCTTATAATTATTCTTTTTAAAACATCTTCTGCCATATTGTACCAATTATAAAATCTTGTATAAAATGCAGAAATGCACAGAATTCGTTCTTTAACTTCATTTTTACTGTTATAACAGTATCATAATAAATGTATGTATATTAACTTATGATTGGACAGGGAACATTAAATAAATATAATGTACTTTCTATATACTTTCATAGGCGAACCGTTATCTTATCGAAAAAGTGGGGACAGTGGCATACATTTTGTGATACAAATAAAGATGGAGTACTTACAAAGGACGATCCTAAATTATTTGTGTTAGTTCAACTAAATATGAGTTAGATAAGACGACAATTCAATAATTAATAGTACCGTTCCTTTAAGTCATACAATGTCAAATTGCCAAATACAAATATCATTATTTTTTACTACATTCATATTCCTTAAACTAATTATAATAATGATATCAAGTGCAACACTACGAAAAGTTTCTATTCACGGTGTTTTTGCAGATAATAAACAAGTGATTTACCGTTATACGCACTAAAACAACATCAAAATAATAATTAGATAACAGAGAGAATTCATATTGAACTAGAGTTATCAGCTTAAGATATTTTCTTACAGGGACTTTTACAAAGGTCTTGGTTACCTCAGTGATGACCAATTGCAGATGTTAATAACTACAATGAATCGTCTATGGAAGACTTTTCTTTTCGATTACAAGACAGAACTGTCTGGAGATGATTTTATAGACATGATGACGCAAAGATATGAATCAAACAAAACGGCCTTCATTGAAATGGTACATATATATCAGAATGGTGCAAAGCGATAGATTTGGATGAAGATACATTCCTTTCGGAACATGAACTCGTTTTGAATTTTGTTGCTCAGAGACATAATAATGTGACCAAAGACGAGAATTTTTTCTACACATTTCAGCCAATGAACGGGCGGGTTGCAATAGAAGTTGTCATTGGTAATTTCATTCGCTTTGCAACTGAGAACGATAAGTCTAAAATGGACATTTACAAAAATGCAGTGGATTCCGGTGTTTAAATCATTATTGCTATACTGAAGAAATAAATTCAATTTACTAAAGAAAAATCATTATAATTGCCTATTGCAGTATCAGCATATAAACATTCATGTTGTTAAGAGCATATAAATTATTTCAATATTTTAATCTTTACAACCAACACGCTATCATGCTATACAGATTCTTGGGATTCAAATCGCAGAACAAAAAGAGGTAAAGACTTAACTTTCCGAACTGTCAACTTCACCTATATCTTATATAAGAGCTAGTTTTAGTGCATATAATTTTCTGTATTACATTATCATATTAACTCAAAAATAGAATCTAGAATAAAAAACGTAGTTTTCCTATTTGAAATAACTATCACGACTATCATGCACTTAGAAAAAGTACTGATTTATAAACATGTAACTATGATAAATGGGTCGCCCGTCATCGGAAATGCATAGGAAATCAAGGACAAATTATTCCCCTACCCCCCCCCCCCCGCCAAGAAAAACAACAACAATGAGAAGCGTGTGCTAATGATGTCATGACGTCGGTGTGCGCCGGGTTTGTCTATGTAGCTGAATTTAAACCATTATAAACGTATTCCATTTCCTCTTTGCACAGAAATGCACAGCAAATTTACATACATTTTGAACGATATTTTGGTGCAGCATATATTTTTTAAAGTTAAAATGAATGTAGCTATTTAATTTTAAAAGCAAAGTCCGACTGCCAATGATAATAAACAAAATATTGTTACAGTAGGAAAGATTGATGTTCTTTCAGATATAATAATATACAGCTACATAAAATGATCAATTTGACATTGTCAAGCTAAACTCTGAAAGAAAGTTATATCAAAGAATACAACACATGCGTCAAATGTATTATATCATTAGTGAGATTTAAAGTATTTTATTTTATCTGTCACAGGCTAGTATAAAATGTGCATGTAATAAATGACACATTCAAGTTTTAAACATGTAGATATCTAAATGATATTGAATGAAGTTTCACGTATCGTATACGAGAAACGAGAAAAAAACTTTCACTTCATCACATCATAAACGAGGTCATCAAATCATGTGAAGTCGTTTAAAGGTTCCGTTGCCCACAGAAAAAATAGAAATAGTAAAGATGTTTAATAAGTCATAATAATTTCCTAAAAGGACGTTCTCATCCCGAGTCATATTTTTAAAATTGCGTTGCCAACAAAAAAGATAACCAAAGGTAGTAACAGTGCATAATGTATCAGTCATACAATATTTCACGATATCATGAAGTTGATACACTTAACAAGATGCCAGCATACGAAAGTGTTAAAAAATAAAAAGAGTAGAACGACATGTTATCATCGCCCGGTGACAGCAGTCAGGTTCGGTGAACATCAAGCAGGTAAAGTCCGTCTTTGAAGAAACACCAGAGAAGTCTAAACGTATACTATAAGGAAGCATAACTAACAAACCTAGTATTTTATTTCTAGTTTCTACATGATGCTGAGGTTAAATTAAAAATTATCACTTCACATCACTTCACAGTGTAAAAACACATAAAAGCTTCTGATTTTAGTAGGTGAGTTGCTTTCGCCAATTGGATGAAAGATCGGAAAGTTATAGCGGAGGGTTAAAAGTTGTTTGTATTGACGAAATTCAATTAATTTAAAAGCTCGGTTAAAATACCAAATCGTCGGTTAATAAGTTGCAGTTAAAATACCATTTACTATTTGGACAGCTTTGTGGTCGTCAGGAATTATTGTTGTTGAGACAATTAACAATGCTCTCTAACTATACAACTTAAAGAAGAAACATGTGCCTGCGTTAACGAGAACAATGTACAGAGTTTAACAGACGTTTCAGGGGAATTAATTCATGCTAAAAAAAACACCTGGCTAAAAAAACTAAGTTTTTAATATGTGGCTCCACTCACTCTTCTGACATAAGCCTGACTTTCTTCCTTATCATTAACCACCGAAAAGTTTAACATTTCAGTCGAGCTTTAAATTGAAGACATTTCAATGCAACACTGTTGTCGGTAACTTTAAGAAACGTTTGGACGTTATCTTGCAACAGAGTGGACGTCATCTTGAGCATATATTGTAAAACTTCACATTGAAGTGAGCCATTTAAGTTAATTTGTTCATAGTTTGTATTGAGTTAAACTTGATTGCATTTTTATCGATTATAACTTTCATTGACAAGTACATTTCATAAGTATAACCGTTACGGCAAAATAGTAACGGACATAATGAATTATCTTGTATGAATGCAAACTTCATAGTAACATTTCTTTCTTTTACAGGTCGACATAACTACCAGATATATTGTATATTTACTGTTGTAAAAAGATATAGCATTCATCTTAAAAACATTCCTCATTTTCCAATGTCTGAAAACATCAATATTTGTTGTTTTCTATCAATATGTATAAGATGCTACTTAAAATGACAATATGTTTAATGCAAAGTATAATCATTTATAAATTGTGCATGTAAGTCATTCATTGTATCCAATGAGAAAATGGTCAATTACAGAAACAACATAAAATTCTTTTCGGTAATTTTGTGATATGTGGTCATACAGCTGCTAAGTACAATTAATGTCACAGGGTGACTTTCAAGCTTTAGTAGACGGCAAAAACCCCAGGTACCAAATCATGCGTATTATTTTAGTTACGAGTAGAACCACCGACTCCCCTTTTCAGGAGCTGGATAGATTATCTAAAATCCGAATTGTAGCAGCTGCTAAAAGATAAAGCTAATTCCAAAACAGTTTAATGATATGTATATTTTGATCGTTTGAAGATTCACTTTTTTATTTGTAAAAGGAGTGTTGTATTGAGTGGTATCGTTCTATCAACATCACTCGCAAATGTAGATAAACAAAGATTATGCGTCATGTATGGTGCGAGTTAAGAAGAAACGTATTTTGTCAGATTTAAGAGTCTTTTGATCTAAAATGTAAAATATTTTCCAGCTGCAATATTTCAAAAGTGTCACTCGAATTTCAAGCGTATATTTTGGACTACTGTTCTTTTGTGCAAATCATTTACTAGGAGCATCGACTGCATGAGGATGATGGTACATCTAGTGGTTCATATCGTTATAGCTTTGAGTTTATATGGTAACTTTTTTATTTTCTTCACGAATAACAGTGTTTCTTAAAATTTACCATTCATGTTTAAAATTTGAACTATTTGCTGAAAAAGAGTTTAAAGATCGATTTTAGAATCTAGGTTTTTGGTATTTTTTTGAATTATAACGATTTATGATTATATGATTTCTTTTAGTTTTTTTTGTATTCATAACAAATCAGAAAAAAGGTTGCAATGTTATTTGTGGATTTTGAGAATGCTTTTAAAGAAAGTTAACAAATTATAAAAATAATGATAATAAGTGCATGTTATTGTATTATAGAAAAGACATTATTGAATTTTTGTTCTTTATTTGTTTTTTTCAATTTCTTACTTGTAGCCGCTCTGGTAACAACCAGTGCCGAACCAACCCCAAGAAAGGTAGATATATATTTGTTACTTTATCGAATTACAAACTACACATTATTAACTCATTGTATAATGAATGCTGCTCTGGGAATCTTAATTAATGATTGTTTCAACTAAATGTTAGATTGAAGATCCACTATTTATTTCAGTTTAATATGTTTATTACAATGCAGTTATAATCAGTCTACTATGAAAGGATGTAAAGGTAATGTTGCAATGCAAATATGGTCTGCAAATATTTTTCAGAAATCATGTTTTTATTACATCAATTTTGTATCGAATTAATTAAAACAGTCGATTAAACGTATCATTGAAAGCAATTTGTTAAATAAACCTTAGCGAAAAAGGTTGCTTTCTAGTCTATGGTACTCGGTTGCATATCAGTAAAACATAATAACAAGTGCTAGATCTGAGACGTTTTTGACTTTCTATATTTTAAAATATGTTCATGACTTCATGTTTTCAGGCGAACAGATACCTTATTGAGAAGTGGAAAAAGTGGTACACATTTTGTGACATCAATCATGACGGAGTGATATCAGTGGGTGACCCTAAACACTTTGAGTATGTTTATTTACATATGCATTGCATCATTTGGAAGCTAATTAAGATCAAATGCAAAATAATCTGATCTTATGCGCAAGATACCTATAAATGATCTGGGTCTGTAATGATAGCATAACACAACAAATGATTCAATAATCAGAATTTCCTTTGAAGTGACGAAAGTAAGTACTTATGCTAAGTTTTCTAGTCAATCTTTATGTGAAAAAGTCGTTGACGGTATTCAAATTCAATATACTTAAAGAAGTTATATTTTTTATTAGGAAACATTCCCCTTAGTATTGTTATATTGTTTTTATAGAAACAAATGAAGAAAAAAAGAGATGAAAAAAAAATAATAAAAAATAAATAAAATAAAATAAAAATAAAGAGTAAAAAAATCAAATTTGTCAAATGTTTTGTCATGAATAATTTTGCTTAAAACATAATGTAGCCTATGCAATAATATAAATAATATATAATACTGTAAAACGTGTATTACTGTATTAAATTAAAAAACACTATAGTTTACATTTTCAAAAGGACATTTTACAAGGGTAATGATTGTTCAAGATATGGAGGACGGAAAACTTCATTGGAAACAATGGTTCAACTATGGAAGGCGGTCCATTTATTCAACAAGACGGTAATCTCTCAAGCTGAATTTGTAGGAACAGTGAAGCAACAGTTTGAAACAAATGATGCTGCTTTCTATAATTTGATTCGCATGTATATGTCTGAGTGGAGCAGATTTATAGACTGTAATGGGAACAACTTACTGTCTAATGACGAAGTACTAACCCTCTTGTTTGCTATGGGACACAACAACACAGCTAAAGATGAAGAATTATTCTTCTCCTTTCCAGATGAAAATGGAGAGATTCCTCCAGCGGTGGTAGTTGCCAATTTCTTGCGCTTTGTATTTGACAAGGATAAAGCAAAGCCGGACATATTTAAGAACTCTCTTGATTCTGGTATCTAAATAAAGCATATCATTGTGTGTTCTTTTCTTCAAAAGTATAATGCAAACGAATAAGTTGTCAAAAAAATTAAAGAAATAAACTAGATTTCATAACGTGTTCTTTATATACATTAAACATAAATTTACAAAATGTTTATTTAAAACATGCTATTTAAAAATTAAAGATGTATTTAAGGATGAACGATTGGTTTAATGTATATGTAATATCCTTTTATCAGAATTATACGTCATTCAGCGTGCTTTCAGTCTGTGGTATTTACTTTCATATTGTTAAAAAGATGTCTGGTGGTGAAAAGCAAATAGGGATCTGAGTAAAGGATGTTCAATCTATTTCATTTTAATAGATTAATACAAATATATGAGTTGGTCCCCGTGGTCGAACGTCTAAAATCGCAGTTTACAAAGCAATTTTGCTTTTGGCTATTGGTACTAATCCCCTCAGAACCTTTGGATTATGTCATGTAAGGAAGCTATCGAACTAACTTTTTGAAGGTCAGTCGTTCTACTCTACTCAGGTGCCAATCAAAGCTTGTAAAAAACGCACGAAGGGCAGGTGAGGTTTCCCTCCACCAGTCGTCGTATAACATGTTTCTTTAAAACCACCGAGAATAGAAAATCAGTCATCTATTATATGTTCCAAAGCTAAAAGTATTTCTGAATAAAGAAACTGTGCTTCTGTTTTTAATTGTATGCCCTTTAATTTACAAAAAAAATAATTTCTGATAAATATTGTATACAAATAAATGCCATTACAGATCATTTGTTGCTATGTATAGTGCCAGTTGTCTGACAGTTGCCGATTCAATAAAAGGTTTCACCAAGACAGCCTATTTGTACAATAAGAACTAGTTATTATTAGGACTTTTCAAAATCTGAATAAACCCTGAGTGTACAGTAACATATATATTATCACTTAACCCTCGGCTTGCTAGCGGCGACGGAATCTACCCACCATGCGACCTAATGATCGGTGCTGTTTGATATTTACTAATGTCATTTTTCAGTCTATTAAAAATGATGAATTACTTTGTTCCGATGAGAGTATCAGCTTAGCATACTTAGCGATGCAAATTTAACAAAACGTATAAAATTGAATTAAATATGTGTAAACAAATCAGGAAATAGTGATTGTCAAATAGTGAAAGGCAGAAAATTAATGCAAAAAAATGTGTGTTTGTGTAAAAGCGCCGGACGGTGTAAGCGTAACAGACAATAGCTTATAATCAAGCACAAATAAAGCAAAATAAGTCGACGAGAAAACAAGGTGATATGACAGACAACTAGCTTGACTTAAAAAAAACTAATCCGGGATAAAATAGAATTTAGAAGTAAGAATGCAAGAGTTGCTAGCAGCAAATTAAACTGCACATTAAAGAAAGCAAACAAATCAGTAAAAACAAAAAATAAAAATGTGAGAAAAAATATGCAAGTCAGTATATTAGATTAAACATAAAAAGCAAGACAATGTCATCAAATACAAAAGGCTCATTAATTTTTTTTTGAAATCTGCAAATCTTATTTTTTTTCACGTTAGACCAATTCCGAGGGACAATACAAGTTTTGAAATGACTGTATGATGACTAGCAATGTTAATATGACATTAATCAATAAGTTGGATATCTTTTATATCTTTTCTTATGTAAAAAATAAGTGGCTTTAGAAGAATAATTCTATGTTATGCGAAGACCCATTAATTCTTATTTTATTTATAATAGATTTAAAACGAAGAAAATATATTTGTAAAACTTAATATTCCTTTACACAAATTTTATAAATACAACTCCTTTATGATGACAATTTGAATTTTGTCTTTAAACACAAAATATATAGAGGATATTTGTTTGTTTCAGTGTAAGATCGAAAAATATTTCACCGAGTGAACACCAGATGCAATATTTTCCACGAGTGGCGTAGCCACGAGTGAAAATATAATAGCTGGGGTTCACGAGTGAAATATTATTTGATCTTACATGTAAAACAAACAAATTTTCTGTTTATTTCATGATTTTTTAACGATTTTTTCACCATTTTACTGATTTTTGCCGCGTAACGTCATGCTCTTATCTTCATGACGTCATCAAATAATGACGTCACAATGTTGAAGCAAAATATAATTCCATGATTATTTTTAGATTTTAGATGTTTTTCAGCACAACGTTCGTAAATATTTACGAACTACAGTTATCACGTACATTCGTTATTATGATTGACTACATTTCCGCTGAAAAAAAACATTCATTAATGATAAATATTTTATTTTTACGCCAAATATAGTTCGGCTACTGTGAAATTATATTTGGTAATCATTACTGTGAAATTATCAGAATATAATTAACCGTTATAATTCAGTAATCTACTGCAAAACATGTAATAAAAGACTATTTTGTTCACTTTTACGTTATAGTTGGAATTTAGCGCTAAATGTTTTCAGTTCCTCCAGACAAACATGTATCATTACAACATAATATTGCTTAAATAAAACAACAAACAAATATGTAGGTGTTAGTTATTTACAACTGTTTATTCATCAATAATTTCAAGGCTCTTGTGCACTTAGGTTGTTTTTGCACAAAATACAACAATAATGAGATGACACATTGAATTGGTATTGCACAAGAGTTATTTTCTCATTCAGGGAATTTATCAAATTTGGCCACCTTAGTGATGAACAATTGAAGATGATAATAAAAAAGATAAAAATGCACTTTTCTTTTACAAGATATATGTATACAGAGGTGAGTTTGAAGATACGGTGACGTTAAGGTAAATTTACAAATAAATTGAAATAAACAAATCAACGTGGGTACAAGACACCAAATATCGAAAATCGGAGAATGCTATGTGATGAAGATTTGATTACAGTTTCCAGAAAACGTAAAGTGGTTATAATTGTGTTTGAAATGTAGTTGTGGCGGCGTTTCCCAGTTAGCAAATTCAGTGTTGAAATGGACCGTTTCATAACAACTTTACGTTTTCTGGAAACTGTAATTCAAATCTACATTGCACAGCATTCTCCTTTTTTCGATATTTGGTGAAGAGTTTACAAAATATATAAAAAATAAAAACACTTGAAACTTGATGTTACCGACATGCACTCGCTCGGAAGTAGCGATAGAGCGATTTACCGTATACCTCTGAAAGAGGTAGCACTATCATTTAACAGGCATGCTATTAACCGGCGCGTTGCTATAGACATGGTCATAACCCTTGTGGTGGAGGTCTTGCCTTGAAGGTTTTGAGGCTGCACACTAAATAACAAGTCATCAAATAGTAAACGTAGAATCTGCAAGAGCTTATATGTTTCAAATTTCAATATTTGCATATTGAAATGAGGATATTTTCTTAGACTTCTGCTGAAAGGCGTTGTTGGTAACGTCCTGCTGCTGTCCTTGAACATGCGGCAATATTTTCAATTTTGAAGTGTTGCACAACTTTATACTATTAATTAAATATTTGAATAAAAACAAGTAACGCCACGACTCAATCAAAATTGTTAAAACAATTTAACCGTATTCTTTTATTTCAAAGAGCATTGTTAAACAATCCTTTTTAAAAAAAAAAAAAAAATAAATAAATAAATAAATATATATATATATATATATATATAAGAGTAAAATCTCTAACTTGCCGTATATAAGCAAAAACGCTAATTTAAATTTGCCGTAGCTTTCGGCCTTGCGGCCTTCTTCAGCAGCATTTATTTCACATACAAATATATCAAACAAAACAATGGAAGTGACGCAACGTCAATGAACGACGCCCGCCGTGGCGTTGGTTGCCGTCTGCCGCGTTATTCTTTTGTATTAACTCCATACGGTCTATATATAGGTTCTTAATTCATTTTTCCACAAATTTTCTATTGTTTTTCTGTATTGTTCATTCCCGTATAGCTTTTCCAGCCCCATTATTGAAAAATCATTTACTGTGTGGTCGTTCGTATAAAAATGCGCCGCTAACGGATCGTTGTATTTGGTTCGTATTCTGGATAAATTAAGAAGGTGTCTTTGGTACAACGTATCCCCTGTTTCTCCAACATAAATATAACGTTCGCAACGCTTACAATAAACTGCATACACAACATTCGTAGATTTGTACGTGATCTGATTTCGAACCTTATACGAGGCCCCGTTCACACCAATGAATGTGTCTGCTTCTATAACGTACGGACAAATCGCACACTTTTTGGATCTGCAAGGAGCACAGGAATTCGGCTGTTTAAAAAATAGTTTATTGTGTTTCTTATGAACGAGAATGTCTTGTAGGTTATTATCTCTTCTAAATGCTGCAATTGGTGGATTCGGGAATATTTCCTTCATTCTATCTGAGGTGTGTAATTCAGGTAGGTGTTTTCGTACTATTTGTCCTACATTCGGGAGCGCTCTGGAAAATGTCAGTACCAAGGGGATTCTTTCAGTGTTTTCTTTATCTTCATTATAATGTAATAGGTCACTTCTTTTTTTACTATCTACTTTATTCAATTTTGTTTCAATATGTCGATCTTCATAGCCTCGTTTCTGTAACTGAGTTTTAATATTTTCTCTATGTTGTTTGTAAGTCGATTCATTAGTACATATTCGCTTAGCACGGAGGGCAAGTCCATATGGTATTGATTTTTTTTTGTCGATTCCGGATGAGACGAAAGCTACGGCAAATTTAAATTAGCGTTTTTGCTTATATATATATCAATTAGTCAGTAAACAACATACAAATGTAAAATATTTAAACCAAATGCTCATTGCAAATTATAGCAAGAAAAGCGTTGAAAACAATTAAAAAAACAAGAAATGTAGCATGAACTATTTCAAAGTTAATTACTAATTGAATTCTTATAATTATATCTTCAATGAAAGTCAACGTATGCGATACAGAACATACTTTAAAATTATTTGAGTTATATATACAATGTATTAAATTTACAAACACATATCTAGTAAGTATTACAGTAGCTGAATAATCCTGTTACAATAGTTATCATGTATAACATCGCCATCGCTTCTTTCCCTGTGCAGAGGAAGAATATTCGAATTTGCCTTCCTTTAGAGGGTCCTTTTCCGTAAAATGGTTAGTACCTTCTGACATAAATGATGTTAAAATATATGAATACTTAAAATGTATTCATTTGAAGCCATCTTTGCAAATGCAATAAAATGCAAGATATATGCAAACATAATGTGCTTGAAAATTGTAATCTAAGGGTATCACACCCTTTTGAATCACTAATGTGTTAACAATTAGTAAAACACTCAATATGTACATTAAGACATTATCATACAGCTGGTCCTATCAAAAACAAAGAATGTCGACATGTTTTATACACAAAATCAGTTTTACGGTACACATCTCACGTAACAGTAAACCTATAAAGAGACATAATAACTAATGCAACTTTAAACAAGAAAGAAAGATGTTTCTTCAATATGAAATAGAAATCCAAACCCATGAAGTTAAAGGAAAATGTGTTGCTATTTCGCAATAAAATGATTAGGCAAAACAGTAACGTGTTCAGTAAAGAAATCTGAAACCCTTGTTAAAATACATGCATTTCAACACATATCACAATTATAATATCATTAACAAAGAAATGTCGCCCTTGTATAATGCGCAAGGTATGCTAACAAAGATTGAAATATGCATCATATGATTCCACAAATCTCATGATATTCGCATGGTTTATAGATCGTTCAGCACGACATTATTGTTGTGCTTGTGCTAATTTAGTTTTTTCCATTCGGCTATTTTCTTGTTGGGTGGTTCCCGTATTCCTCACTTGAATACTGTTGAAATACCCTTAGGATATGTGGCCTGCTTTTTAAATTTCTCTTTTGACGTCTTATTTGTGATATGCAGGCTTAGTATGCACTTGACAGTATTGTCCATGAACAGGCTCAATCAAACCGAGCCTGCAACATTTTCAATTTTGCCGTGTTGGGCTTTCTTTAGGGATTCTGTATTTATCTATTTTATGATCACATCCATGTTATTTGTGCCGTGTGGCGGCTGTAAAAAATCTCCCCGTACATTTAATCAATGATGTTATATTTTCGATCCTTGAAGATCGTTCAGCACGACATTATTGTTGTGCTTGTGGTATTTTTAGTTTCAACTTTTCGGCATTTTCTAGTTGGATGGTTCCAATATTCCTACTTGAATAATGTTGAATCACCCTTAGGATATGTTGCCTGCTTTTTAAATTTGTCTTTTGACGTCTTATCTGTGATACGCAGGCTTCATAACCTCTGATCCCCTTTCTTAATTCCATTTTATTTAGTTCCGCCCATTGTTTTCTCGTTTAGGGCACACGCTTTTTATTACTTGGGGACCATACGCCGCTTTTCATGGAATGGCACTACTGTGTCACATTGAAGGTTTCATGATAACCGCCGTATGAACACATCTGCGGAAGTTTCTAAATTCAAAATTTTACTATTTCACGTTTAAATGTTGAATTCTGCTTAAGCCAGTGCTAGGGGACGTGGACGGTAGTATGCAGTTGACAGTATTGTCCATGAACAGGCTCAATCAAACCGAGCCTGCAACATTTTCAATTTTGCCGTGTTGGGCTTTCTTTAGGGATTCTGTATTTATCTATTTCATAATCTCTGATCCCTTTTAAAATTCCATTTTATTTTGTTTCGCCCATTGTTTTCTCGTTAAGGACACACGCATTTTGTTACTTAGGGGGGGGGGGCATATGTCGCTTTTCATGGAATGGCACATACGTGACACATTGAATGTTCCGTGATATCCGCCATATGAACACATCTCGAATGTCTCAAAAATAAATATTAAATGTTGAATTCTGCTTAAGCCGTCGCTAGGGGGCTTGGACGGTAGTTTGCACTTGACAGTACCGTCCATGAACAGGCTCAATCAAACCGAGCCTGCAACATTTTCAAATTTGTTGTGTTGGGCTTTCTTTAGGAATTCTTATTTTTTCTATTTTACGTGCTTAAAGCAGCATGCCTCAAAATTGCAAAATGTCATTCACTATCAGTTACCTTTCAATTCATGAACAAAAGATAACAATATAGTCATTAAACATTGTGTTTTTTTTCCCCGCATGAGCTGCGTTACTAACACAGTAGCGGATATAAACAGAAAAAAATATGTATCTGTAATCCTTTCCTTGAAAATAAAATATTAAACTAAAAAATGTCATTATGTATATGCTTGCTTTGTTGCATAAACATAGTTTACAATCCACCTAGGTGATGATTCTAATACATAAATCATTATTTCATTATTGTTTGATATCGTCATTGTTCAACATAAAATTCAACGTGTTATGGGTCTCTAAACAATATTGGCTTTTCTGTTAGACGAAAGCAATGTTTCCATCTAGGAACTCTATTGGCTAGCAAATAGATAATAGATGCATATGGTCAATTTATTTCTGGACAGTAATTTGGAAAGACATATTCATGTGGCGATGGTATATTTTGTGATATACCTTATTTTGGCTTTGTCATACAACAGTAAGATATTTAAGCTAAATTTTTATGTTTATAACACTTACTTCCTTAATCAGTTTATTATCAATTTGTATTTTTTAATACATAGACAGATGCTAAACTAAATTTGATTTTTTATCTTTGGTCATTTGCTTAGTTGAAGTTTATATCGTTTAATCGGGATATAATTAATTAATGTTCAAGTCATTATGATAAGCCATTATGAGCAACACTGTCTATATGGAAAGGTGTTGGATTCCTGGCACATTACGACATTGTCTGAAGCTGACCAACCCTGCCACAGTATACAACGAATAAAACGAATACTACTAGTACGGACGTAATAGAATTTTCGTGTGGTAAACAGACATTCGTCTAGGTTACAAGTGTAGTATTTTATTCGGCTCTTCTAAATGTATGCAGTGCATAGCTAACCATTCTTTTGCAGCCATTTTACGCGTGCGTAAAACCTCGCTTGTGTATTATATTTATATAATAACACTGAACGGCTGCATATTCGAACATTGTTTATGTTAAAAGACATAAAGCTATATCTAATGAAATATTATAAGTAAAGTATTTTGACGGTACAAGTATCTTGTAATCAACTGGTTTTTGAATAGCAAAATATATTTTAGGGTTTTACCCTTTTTAGCAATCATTTCATGTAATCGTCAATCGGTCGTAAGTATATATAACATATTTCTGTAACAGAGCTATTTTGGAAGTATTTACTTTTTATAACAATGGACAGCAGGTATATATTTTTATACACATTAAGCTTTAACTTGAACGGTTTCTTAATGTTATTTTAAAAATCTGGCTATATCATTCAAAGTTCATCAAAAAAATGTGCATGTGTGCCTCATATTACATGGTACAACATTTTCTTTTTTCTTCTTTTTTTGTTGGGGATTCATATAATAACTTGTTTGTAAACCTTAAAACATATTATTACATTGGTGTTAAAGTTAAGAGATTAACGTTTCTTTTTTAGTCTTAAACTCGCTGGGTTTCTTCTGCTCAGGAATAATATTTTGAAAGAGATTAATAAAGATAGATCACGTCAGCTGAAAAATAACTTGTTTCTTTGGCCTTTGTATGTACATAAAATATATCATCTCGTTGATAAGTCAGAACTTATGCTGGATTAGTAATCGGTGATTAATTACTGGTTTAGTTATCCATGAAAGTCTGTTAGGTGCAAGCACAGCCGGGATACGGCCAATTGATGTTACCAAACAAATTATTTTACATAATTTTAATATACTCTTTACAAAAATAGCCCGAAAGTAAGGACTTTGTAATTCATACGGTTGCTAATTTGATCCTTGGGTGACAATAGGTCTAGGACATTGAATGTTAAGGTCATTGATTTAACATTAATATACCATACAAAAACTACAAGCAGTATGTGAAAGACAGGTTGTTTAAAAACAATAGCATATTTTCTTCTTCTTGTCTGTATAATATACTCAAAAAATGATATAATGTGCACAAAACATGTTTAGTTTTCAAAATAAAAAGGAAATTAATAACTGTAGACAATCAGTTAAGAAAGCAATATAAAAACATACAGGCCACTATGTTTAACATATCTATAAGATATTAGATTTTATTCCTTTTTTAAGTGCTGACGTTTCACTATGTGTCAAAGTGAAGACAAGCAAGGTAAAAGATGTTATTTTGTGTTGATTTACAAACTATAAACAAAAAGTATTATTCCAAAATGTTCATGAAATATGTCTGTTATTCTAGAATAAACTACAATGTAAAGTGTCTGTTGAGTGACATAATTGACAATTTTTCATTTAAGTTATAATCCAATTATCAAATCAAAAGCAAGTTTTTGCAAGATTTCTATTTTACGATATTTTTTCTACAAAGGCTTACCAGATATCGAATTATTGTCAATGTCTTATAGCATTATAATATAGTGTCCTAATAATCAATGTTTTAAGCAATCAAATGGCAATCAATGTCTACGTGATTTAAATCTATAGACACAAGGAAATATTATACGTTAATGTAACCAATCTGTTTCCCTATATTTCTTTCAATAAAAGCAAAGTTCTCAAATGAAAACTTAAGATTCACTTTGTTGATAGAAAATGAAACCTGTAAAAGGACTGGTAAAGTTTCATGATAATTATAGATGTAAACATGCAATCTATTTTATTCAGGCGAACAGTTACCTTATTGATAAGTGGGGACTGTGGTATACCTCAAATGACGTCAATCTTGATGGGATACTTTCCCTTGATGACCTTGAACTTTTTGAGTATTTTGAGTAAGCAAATATATTTACGTTCACTTCATTATTAGTTGTGTTAATAGTTTTAAGTAGACAGGACTATTGAATTTATGTATGCATGCTATATTATTATCATACAAAAAAAAACCGTGACATAAGCAAGACATCACGATTTCCAAAGTGTTGTTTCATTCTGGAGGATGCCGGGACTAACACTAGGAGTAAATATATTAAGCCTCCTACACATATCTACCAATTAGTATCAAACAAGAGGCAAACATTAACAAAATTGTTTGTCCATGATGAATTGATAAATAATTATAAATAAAATACGCTAATTCCGTGCGATTATTTACATCACTTTATCACTTAACAAATGACCTAATTACAAGCCGCATACATAAGCAAAGCAAAGACGGGAAAATATACGCCATAAAGCGTATCAAAATAATCTTTCTTCACTTAGCAATGAAACTCATTCGTACACTTTGTACAAACGATGTAACGATAAAGGTTTTCACTCAAATTGTATCGGTGCGTCCATGTTTTGGTTGTTATCTGAGTAGAAGGGGCCAATAATAATTTCGAGATAAAGATACATGACACAGCGTTCTCCTTTGGAATAATTTTATAAGATAAATTGTAAATAGAAGAACGGACGGACTAGGATTGTAAAAAGTTAAACGTTTGTGCACAATAGCTCGGAGAAAAGTGTGTGGTTAATCCCTTGAAATAACGCCGAAGGATTTGCATAAAGCAATGAATTTCTGTATGTTATTTATGAAAAATACAAATGTCCATTATTCAGTCACAAATGAAAAATCACAAATCCATGAAGAAATAGGATATTTTATGGAAAAGTTTGTAAAAGGTTGGTTTATATCCGTTAAGAAACTTAAGAGGTGTTGCAAACATATACATTTATGAGCGTCCGCCGACATTTTCTAATCAAGTGTTTTAGAATAAAAAAAACGAATTCTAAATTAAAATAAACTGTAGTATGACATTAAGGAATAATGACATTTATTGAAGTATATTCTGTTAAAAATTGGTAGTTGCTTTAGCGTTGCTTTACTATTTACTGGTCTGTCACAATAATTAGATCTCTAACATTAACATAATGAATGTCAATCCTTCATACGTTGTTTATCCAAAGTAGGGGAAGATTGTTAAATAAGCACTTCATGTATGTAGGGCAAGTCCTATATTATACCAGACTTTCCATTGACGTTGAATACAAAATACTTCACACAGAGTCTTTAAATACAGATTCACGAAAGTGTATAAAAATGTTTCAAATATTTACATTTTTGTAATTTCTTTTCTCCTTGCATAATTTATTCTATAATATTATGTTAATTGTACGTGTTTACATGCATGCTCGTAAAAAGTATCACGTTTAAAAATAACATGAAATGATTGAAATTTTACATGTTTTAATTATAGCCGTTTTACCTTACACTGCTGAACATGAACTGTGAAAAATCTTTAGAAGAAAAAAAACATTTTAAAAACTAACAAGTCAACTTGAAATTAACCCGCTGTTAAAGTGTAGCCGTTCAACGTTGTTATATAAATATAATACACGAAATGTTTTTTGCAGGAATTTCTTTGAAAGTCTTGATAATCTGAGTGGGGAACAACTGATTACCTTTAAAATAACGATACATCGAGTTTGGAAGACGATTCTGTTAAACAACAGGACTGAAATTTCAAAAGACGATTTTATAGCGGCTACAAAGCTCAGATATGAAGCCAACAAAACTGCCTTCATTGATATGGTAGATAACTTTATATCGGATTGGAGTAATGTAAGTGACTTAAACGGAGACAAATTTATCTCAAAGGAGGAATTTCTAATAGATGCGCTTGGCACAGGAAACTATGACATAACAAAAGACAAGGGAGTGTTTTTTTCCTTAAAACCTGTTAATGGACTCGTACCTTTAAAACAGGCAATTCGTAAGTTTGTATCCTTTGTAACCGAAGATGACAAGACGAA
Source organism: Ruditapes philippinarum (assembly GCF_026571515.1). Taxonomy (NCBI): domain Eukaryota; kingdom Metazoa; phylum Mollusca; class Bivalvia; order Venerida; family Veneridae; genus Ruditapes; species Ruditapes philippinarum. The sequence continues at coordinate 170,361 of NW_026853372.1, forward strand.
GCCGGACAACATTAAAAATGCGTTGGATTCTGGCTTTTGAATAGAATTAAAACTGATTTGCAGATTTAGTAAAAATTCAGAATCAAACTTTTAATTTACGTTATCACAAATCCGAACTACCTTTCTGTTTTGATAATAAGTACAAAAAAGATTCTTGTAAATTTTAAGGATTACGCATAACTAGCATACTCGTATAATTATTAAGCCTTGGATTAGCATGCAGTTGAACAAATATGAGATAAATTTATCAGATTGATTCAGAACCAACATTCTTATCTATGAAAATGTTCAAAACAAAACATATAAAACGTAACTGTTTTCAAGTAATTGTAACTATACAACTTCAAAATATTTATAAAACTGTCTTAATCAACAGAGTGTGAGCATAGCTCTGTCTGGACCTGATATTGAATACATAAATTATTCTCATTTTTCATAGCCATCTACACATGCAAGCAGTGCAAATAAAAGCCGAATCGTCTGATGATGATTGTTATGAGATATTTCTTTAAATGTAACTTGTTTTAGGTTAAACGATAAACAAGTTAATTGTGTTTAGGGTGAAACATAGTTAGATGTGAAACGTTTAGTTTTTGAATTGAATTCAGCTTAAGACGTCGAGGTTGGTCTTTTAGGATCAAAAGACATAATGTATAATTCATTTTCTCTTTCATATGTACACTTGATCAGCGGGTACATCGGAAATTCAATATACAAAACATAATGCCACACAGTTAGTGAAAATTATATTTCCATACTGTACAGCTGTTTGAATAATTTAAAGATCGAGTAAAACATTTAAGAACAACTGAATTTCAATTTAGATCATATCAAATTAAGATCAAATGTAATTTTATGTGAGGCACTTAACGTAGCGTTTTGAAGGTGGATTTTGTTATGTCAAACTCTAACCAAAAAATAGTATGTCATGACTTATACAATTTAAACAGATGTAACATTAGTAACATAGTTTAAATAACGTCATTACTTGAGGTATGATCTACTTTATATATAGAAGGACCAGAGAACTTATTACCTGATTTGCTCACTTTGAACGTTACTCTAGGTGGCACACCAATTAAATGTGCTAAAGTAACTAGATTTTCAAGCATATTTTTGGACTGAAATTATCATTTGAGCAACATATCTCAGATCTGGTTATCAGAAGCCGTAAAAGACTTACATTTTTTGCACTGATTTTGGAACTGATAAAAACATCCTCTTGCTACTATATACGTCTACTATATAGGTCGTTTATACGTTAAAAAATAGATTACGGTGCACAAAATTCATTCTGGTGCCAGCAAACCTCAATTAAAATGATTAGATGCTATACAAAATACTGCCCTTCGATTGGCCCTTGTTGCCCTTGTTTTCACACAGGCTCAGACGCGGAGCTCGAGGCAACAATTCAACAATTAAGTATTATGCGACAAGAACAGACTCTTAAGTATTATGAAAGAATCAAAGGAAATAAACGCAATAACACGGTAAATGATTTTATAAGTTCACTGCTACCAGATGAAATTAAAGTTTAAGAGCCCGTCCCTCCCATTTGGTGTGGTGGCGCAGGAATTGGCGGTGGGATGCGACCTTAAATATATTGACATTGTAGAGCGAGGGCCGGCCAGTGTCCTGCCCTGCACCCCCAAGTAACCAATTTCTGACATTTTGCCTAGTAAAATTGTAACAAAGTCTGATTTGCAGCATCTCGCAAAATCAGAAACATACATATTATATAATAAGAACTATACACGGCATTTAGATATATACACTGATGGATAAAAAACCCAGACTCTGGCCATGTAGCTTCAGCTGTAGTGATACCATCACTACAATCACAAAAAAGTGACAGGTTAACAAATAATACATCCATCTATGCAGCTGAGCTTCTTGCAATTAAAACGCTTTGTGCTGGATAATGGCTAATAATCACAATAAAGTAGCCATTTTCTCTGATTCTCTTTCCCCTCGGTAATCACTTAATTCCAACAAAAGTAAGTCAAGACCAGAGTTAATACATAAAATTATCTGTCTTTATAATGAGTGCCTTAACGCAGGCTAAGAAGTAACCATTATATGGTGTCTAGTACATATAGGGTTTCGGTAACAAACGGGCAGATAGGGCGTCTAAAGCCGGGCTGAGCCCCAAAGATGTTACAGAGTCTAACATAAGTCTATTCCATCAAAAGAAAAAAGTATAATGTCTAAATGGCAAAAATCACTTAATAATCAAGATAATTATATATACAGGTGGGTTAAATCGCCCTATCAATTAGTTTTCTAACTTTAGAATAGTTAGAATTATTACTAGACTGAGAGTGGCTACAACCCTATTACCCGGAAGTGCTGGTCAACATATTATATGTATAGATGTCAAGTGTCCCCTATGTAGAGTGAAATTTGACTCATATCTCTTGCTGTTTGATAACTGTCAATGTACAGTTAACAGGAACACCTTGATTGACAGCTTCCAAACAGCAGGTCTTTGCATCACATATAAAAATTTATTAAATCTAAAAATAAAGTGGTTTTTACAGCTCTAGAAAAAATTAATTCTACACTGTAAACTAACAGATAAAATCTAATAAACAAAACTACTAGACAACCCGGATCATATTTTTTTAAATAAAAAGGTAGCGCCTTGTGATACCCCTGCCATTGAGCAGATAGTACGATTGCAAATTATTTATATGAATGAAATCAAATTTACTATGAAAAGAATGAAAAGGTCAATTCAACCATTTAAACTACAGGGACAAAGTGATTAGTATATGATATTCGTTTTAAAAATCAAATAAAACATCAGGATACAACTCGGTCATGTAAGCCCTTACTGATTAAACATTTATGACAGTTTAAAAAGATTTGTGAAAACTTCTCAGCCAAAAGCACTCCAGAGACAAAATTTTCACGTCTTGACTCAACGAAGTCAAAATTCATACTGAACCAAATTTATAGTTTATAGTCATTTCGGACTGAATAATTTTGATTTGATATGAAAGTTGTCGAAAGAGAAAATATTTAACAAATCTATTTTTGCACTTAATAAACACGGGAATGCCGCCAAAAGGATAGTTGTATTACATATTCCTAGTTATCTCAGAAACCAAGGGTAAACTGGGACCTAGTTTGTATGCTTCAGTCCTAGGACACAGGTTTATATTTAGATGTATTTCATACCTCTACTATCTTTTATAAAAAAGAAGAAGAAAAACCAGATGTCATTAGGGACCCAGCTTGCATGTTTTATTTCCCTGACACTGTCTCAAATATACTTAAAGTAGTAAATACACTGATAGATGAATTAATTTTACCTTATATTTAATCCCTCAGGGAATTTTTAGACTAAATTAATATGTAAATTTAAATATACAATTATGTTAAATAGCTATATTTAATAGAAAACCCTAATAAACTCCAATGAAAAGTAAAAACAGGTATAGCAAATTCCGTATGATGTCCAATTATTAAAAGAAAGTCACTAAATCACTTAGATATTGGATTATTTTACCAAATCTTTACTTCTCAAATTTAATAGAGTGAAAAGGGATTATAAATCTTTTGTTTATTTTAATTAACAGCTATATCAAATTGACTTATAGAAGAAACCTCCAACAAATTCCAATGAAAATTAAAAAAAAAGTTATGATCATTTCCCTTTGATACATAAATGCCAAAGGGAAATCCACTAAATTCCTTATAAATGGGATAATTTAACCTTATCTTAACTTCTCAGGAAAGATAAATAAGTTTTTAAAGCTATTTAGATATCTTGTATTAATTAACAGTTATATTAAATTGACATAAAGATAGAAATCCTTACGAATTACATCAACAACTAAAAATTTCCTATAATGGCTAACTTTCTAAAACTTTGAAAGAAATACACCAACTCACTTTTAAATTGGGTAATTTAACTTAACTTTAACTTCTCAGGAAATGAAACAGAGTAAATAAAGCAACATAAATCTAGTGTAATACTTATTTACACATATATCTATTGATTAAAACAAGAATATTCCAACACATTTTATTGAAAAGTAAAAACGTTATTTCAATTTCCCTATGATGCCTTACTTAAAAGAAAATTCAATCAATCACCTTAAAATGGGATAATTTTACCTAATAATAACCCCTTACGAAATGAAACAGAGTTATTTATGCAACATAAATCTACTATGTTAAGTTACAGATATATCTAATTGACCAAAACAAGAAAATTTCAACAAATTTCATTGAAAACTGAAATAATCATGGCAAATGCTAACTTTACAAAATAGTGACAATTAAACACCAAGTGAATAGTGGCTATTTACAGTCCAAGGGAGAGAACATTGAGTAAACCTAAACATATTAGGACAGACCAAACATCAATAATAATAATAAGTTTTTAAAGATTTTTGGGAATAAATCCAATCAATGATTCATTAAAACATGCAATAAAATGGATTTTAGAATCAAATATTTATTCCAGGATCCTTTGCTTAAAACCAAAGTAAAATTAGGTATTAACCTATATATCATACAAGACCCTTAACTTCCAAATAATTAATATTAATGAAAAACAGTTTTCGGGAGAGTTGACCTGAGCGTGTGGATTGACCAAACATCACACCAACACAGTAAAGGTCATTTGGCGACATTCCAGCTTTACTGGTGGAGGAAGACAACAGGTGCCCTTCCGTGCATTATTTCAGGCAAGAACGGACATCTGAGTAGAACCACGGACGTTCCGTAAGCTAGATGAATAGCTTCCTCACGTGAAAGAATCCAAAGTCCCTGTCCGGATTTGAACCCATAGCGGTGAGGGGCAAGTGGTTTGAAGTCAACGACCTTAATAACTCGGCCAAAGTTTAGCCGGGGGTGACAGGGGTATGTATCTTAATTATCTCAGCACTCAAATGATAAAAATGTACATTAGGTTTCCTAAATTTGTTTAAATTATAGTTACTTATATCATCAACATACTTATGAAGGTTTATATTAATTAGACACGGGCGCGGATCATGTTGCACTTTTAAATAATTATCTTTTAGTATCTTATTTATTGTTTAGGCATATAGACACTATTTAAGAAATGTACATATGTTTATAATATAGAATTAATATTTATAATTTTTATATGTGGTCCTAGGAAGTGGCCTTGAAACGGAAGTATCATTGATCAATTTGTTTAACCTGTGTCTACAGGTCAGACATTGTTTTAATAATGAAAATCAGATGGTCAATTAAATTGTGTTTGAAGGCTTCTGTTATCAATAATGTTAAAAGACTCCATATTGTAAATAACCTACCGCCCCTGCCCTGTGTTTGTTATATTTTCTATTTGGCCTATGTACATGTTTGTATAAAGTTTGTTCCCCTCATCTGGAACACAAACTATACATGCACACTCAAGTATGAAATGTCCAAATGTCATTTCATCACATTTTGGGTAACAAAGATATAACTTATAGCCATATTTTGGGATTATATCATTTTCATACAAGACCATTGATTTAAACAAATAATAGATATCTTAAACACTTTATGATATAATTTCCTTTAATAGTATGAACGTTCATTAAATACATGTACATGTACTGAAAAATGGAGTGAAACGGGCACCTGCCAGATTTCTATCCCGTTCGCGCGACAATATTGTCAGTGTAGGTCAATCCAAAAAAAAAGGGAAAAAAAATGCAAAATTGTACAAAATCGGATTGCCTCCTTTTTTGTGAACACGAATCACAACAAAGGAGGCAATCATACTTGAACCAATGAAATTCATCATAACTAAAGCAGGTGTTAAAAGCAGGCTAAAATATCAAAACAATTAAACAATACACTCATTTACATTCTCTTTATGAATTACGTAGAGTTGTGTCCCTTATCTTCGATTATAATGATAAAACAATACAAATTTAGCCGTTTTCTAACCGTTAGTTACGGGCGGTTTAATGTCCGATTCAAAATTTATTACACCAATGCTTGTGATCTCAGCTTCATCTTAGTAGATGTTTCAACACATCGTTTGAGACTAAAAGTATTTAAATTTACGACCACCAGTTGGACCATTAAACATACGATTTAAATACAAGAGATACGCTCCTCGAAAAATAACCTGTCGTCTGCTAGTTTGGAAGTATTTACTGCTAAAAGAAACCTGTTTTCACGACTTTGTCATTCCAATGTACGTATAACTTATATAATTAGATAAACACAGACCACATTGAATAGGGGACAATGCGTTAATAATATGCTGTTCATTTATACAAATCTTAGTAAATGTATTTTAACTAAGTATGGGAGTAATTCTATCTTATTCCTATCACAAGTTACGTACTCATAGACGAATTTGTGATGGGAATTATGGTGCACACGTATACACATGTACTGATATAACTTCAGTTAAAATATTATCACTTCCCTTTTAAATGAAGACTGTTTTAAATGAAATATATGCCAGCCCATATATGGTTCATTCCGGTGGTGATGGAAAATAAACCACACGCACACACACGCGCACGCGCACGCACACGCACGCACACGCACTCACACACACATACACGCACACACACACAAACATACACACATACATGCATAGAAACTTTCAGCAAAACGGAATCATAGTTATTCATAATAAAGCGTATGCCACAATTATATATTAGTATTCATTAGTTTGGGGACATCGTTGAAAATGTGTCATTATTAATCGTATAATATACATGCACATGCGGTAACTGGATCATATCAGTTACCGACTCCAGATCATGCCCTTATGGCTCATTTTTCTGATTTAATATTTACGCAAGAAGGAACTGTTAAATGATCATATCAGATGCTCGATATTGGTTACTTTCCGGGTTTAAAATGACAACAGGGACGTGTTTTTATGCTTGGACACATGATACAAACAAAGAACACACAAACACACACTCTGCAATTGATTATCCGGCTAGCCATCGTAAATCAGATAGTTGTATCGGTGCCTTTCTATACGTATAGTTGTCTTTTTTGCAGTTGATATGACATTTCCTGACTTTATTATAGTTAATACATACATGCACATGTCAATAGGTTATAGAAGCTTTCATGAATTTATAACATGATCTTTTGTTTTAAACGTGCATATGTGAATAAAACCCTATATAAACATGCAGACATGGTTTCCGGATCACATTCAAACTAAGATTACTCATTAAACCACTTAATTTTGTAAGTGGCAATAAGCAGAAAATGATGACTTGCATTATTTTATGTTTATGACACTTACACTGAAAAAATATTCAGTGTTTTTTTTTTTAATTTCAAAAACAGATACCATTACGGTGGCACAAAGGTGACATGTGTGTTTTTTATTTATCTCGTGCGCACGAGATACTATGTCGTGGCCACGAGTTACTTTGTTGTGGCCACGAGATAGTTAAGTCGTCGGAACGAGATACTATGTCGTGGCCAAGAGTTACTAAGTCGTTGCCACGAGATAATTAAGTCGTGGCCTAGAGATATTATGTCGTGGCCACGAGTTACTAAGTCGTGGCCAAGAGAAAATTAAGTCGTGGGAACGAGATACTATTTCGTGGCCACAAGATACTATGTCGTGGCCAAGAGTAACTATGTCGTGGCCACGAGTAACTAATTCGTGGTCACGAGTTACTAAGTTGTGGGAACGAGATAACTTAGTCGTGCGCATGAGATAATTAACCAATCAGATTACATTATGAATTTTTTAAACTTAGAAAAATTTCTCATCAAAGTTTTACATGCAACATTAATCTTTGAAAATAATGTTGTGTTCACTTTAAACATGATAAATTCTTGAGGATCATATTAGAAAGTCACATTATAAGGCCCATAAATCAGACATTAATTTTTACTAAGTTATAGCCCGTTGTTGGAACAATTTTATTGTAGAATTGGTCAGTTTGTACGTACAACGGTCTGTTTACCTTGTTCACACGATAATTTGAGAAGGAATAAGTCCTGGTTTATTTCATGTGGTAATAACAATGCCCATGGACAGTAGGTAGCCTATAAGCATGTTTAAGGTAAACATGACGCTTCATGTAAAATCTTTTTCTGATGAATGATTAAGAAGGAATAAGCTATGGTTTATATAACCTAGGATGATCATTGCACCTGATCAGTATATGTCACCTTATAAATTTGACCATGGAACATTCACGTAAGGTGTAAATAATGTGTTATCTAAGGGAATAAAACAAACAAAAAACTGTTACGCGTACGATTTTTGATATCAAGCCAGTATGCTGAAGCTGTTTATTTTCACTCAATAATCTAAAAAATACTAATCTTATAATACATCTTTTAAATGTTACAATTGTACTTCCAGCATCTATACCACGTGATGTTCCAAGATATCTCATTATTGGATCCAGTCTTATCCTTTTAACTTTGTTTTAATTTCCCGGGTAAAAGACAAAAGAAATTAAAGAATCCGGATCAAATGCATATTAAACTCAATCAACATCAAATCCAAATTTTACACGAATAAACTGTATCTGATATATAAAACTAAAACATTTTCTTTTTTCGTTTTTTTTATTTGATGTGTTTTCTTCTTAAAAATGATGGTTTGAAAAAAATGGGTTCATTATACATATTTTTCACACACATGTGACTAATTGGCTGTAAGAAAGAAAATTTTATTGGCTGACACCTTAAAGTTATTTACCAATCGTATCTTTAAGACTTTAAAGAATAATAGCCGAGATGTTTCGATTTGCAGTTCCTTGTAAGCATATAGCAAATAAGTTCCTTGTATCAGGAGTTTTTATAGCGAACAGATTTACATATAACGAACTGATTGTTTACCATCGTCCGCCATTTTAAAGAGCATTTAATTAAGGAAAATTAGTCATTTATTTCTTTTCTTTAGACACAATACTTTTTGGAATTAGAATATCATTCGCTTTTCCAGTTTTAGTTTTACCCCCTTTCATAATTTCTCATAAAATATCATATTTTGTTTGCTTCAATTATTAAGAATAAACAAGATTTTCGATTTTCCTTCCTGTTATATTGAATATCCTCTATTACATTTTAAGAGTGACTTTTACTAATGAAAGATATTGATTTCTTTCCATTTCAATCAAGCGTACTTTGTAGATTTCAATAGATTATGCTTGGTTATGTTGAAAACCGATTATAAATGATCGTAATTATTTTACTCGAGCAAAACTATTAAAGAAAAGAAATAAAAGAATAAAAGGAACAACCGTTTTATCTTGGTGACAAGAACTCATGATAAAATATCCTAAATAGAAAACTATGACGTACTGCTATACAAATTCTTTTTCATAGATGTATTGAAGTACATTCAACAATGCTGCCAATGAAAACGAAAGTTTAAAATGTGGTATCTATTTACGGATGGCCGATATTTTGAAGTTCGTTATAAAAGTGTATTTTTCTGTACTTTTAACTTAATTGGGACTAAGAAATGAGTTCCTTATAAGCGGTAATTCCTTATAATCGTGTTCGCTATAACCATATATTTTTATATTAAATAAAGAAGGGCACAATTCGGGCCAAATAAATTGTTCCTTATAACAGGAAGTTCGTTATAACAGGACGTTCGCTATAAGTGAAGTTTACTGTAATTTCCTTGTACAATATATTTGACAGAGATACAATAATTATACGGAAGTTATTGTTTGAAACAGAACAGAACATATCTTTATCAACTCAAGTTACGTAAGGGAAACATGAGTACCATGTTAACATAAAAATGTTATAATTATATGCCCGAAAGAATTTAGGGCATATTATGTTAACCCCCTGGCGTTCGTCTGTCCGTCCGTCCGTTAGCAATTTGGCTTCCGGAGCATAAATTAAGTTCCATTTGGCCCACAGTATTCAAACTTCATAGGATGATTGCCCATATTGGGTAGAAGATCCCTATTGATTTTGGGGTCACAAGGTCAAAGGTCAAGGTCGCTTTTACCGTAAAACTGAAAATGGTTTCAGGAGCATAACTTAAATTCCATTCGCCCCACAGTATTCAAACTTCATAGGATGATTGCCCATATTGGGTAGGAGACCCTTATTGATTTTGGGTTCAAAAGGTCACGGTCACTATTACCGTAAAACTGAAAATGGTTTCCGGAGCATAACTTAAGTTCCAATTAGCCAACAGTTTTCAAACTTCATTGGATGATTGTTCATATTGGGTAGAAGACCCCTATAGATTTTGGGGTCACAAGGTCAAACGTCGAGGTCACTATTAGCAAAATACTGAAAATGGTTTCCGGAGCATAACTTAAGTTCCATTTGGCCCACAGTATTCAAACTTCATTGAATGATTGCCCATATTGGGTAGAAGACCCCTATTGATATTTGGGTCACAAGGTCAAAGGCCAAGGTCACTTTTACCGGTCACTTTTGGGGTCACAAGGTCAAAGGTCAAGGCCGCTTTTACCGTAAAACTGAAAATGGTTTCCGGAGCATAACTTAAGTTCCATTTGGCCCACTGTTTTCAAACTTAATATGATGATTGTCCATATTAGGTAAAAGACACCTATTGATATTTGGGTCACAAGGTCAAAGGCCAAGGTCACTTTTACCGTAAAACTGAAAATGGTTTCCGGAGCATAACTTAAATTCCATTCGCCCCACAGTATTCAAACTTCATAGGATGATTGCCCATATTGGGTAGAAGACCCTTATTGATTTTGGGGTCACAAGGTCAAAGGTCACGGTCACTATTACCGTAAAACTGAAAATGCTTTCCGGAGCATAACTTAAGTTCCAATTAGCCCACAGTTTTCAAACTTCATTGGATGATTGTTCATATTGAGTAGAAGACCCCTATTGATTTTGGGGTCACAAGTACAAAGGTCGAGGTCACTATAAGCTAAATATTGAAAATGGTTTCCGGAGCATAACTTAAGTTCCATTTGGACCACAGTATTCAAACTTCAAAGGATTATTGTCTATATTGGGTAGAAGACCCCTATTGATTTTGGGGTCACAAGGTCAAAGATCAAGGTTACTTTCACTTTTAAACTGAAAACAGTAATAACTCAAGCATTAATCAACATACAGCTAAAGTACTTTCGGGCATATAATGCTCCGCCTAGCGGTGCTCTTGTTTTATATTTATATATACAGTACAATATAATTGTAGGTATTTGCTTATTGATTTGATTGAATGTACTTTTCAACGTTATGTACACGTGTTTTTACCCAGCAAACACCTAGTGTTGTTTCAGCATTGGATGAACGTTGCATATATGTCACGACGACACAAAATCCTAAATACAACGTTTGAAGAACGTTGTATTTGCGACGCCGTATCAACATGTTGGAATTACGTCGATAGGACGTCACATTTCAGTACAATCAAACAAAGTCGTCTTGATTGAGTAACTTCCCTTTGTTCTTATTTAGTAACCCTTTAGATGGCTCTAATTTCAGTACAAGGTAATCAGTCGAATTTTGATACTTATTTATGTTTTTCGTTCCCATAGTAGTTTTAATTATATTTTTGTTAAACTACCATAAAAAGGAACATTCTTGCATATCAGACTAGCGGTTCCGTGAGTTTTGCCCATGCCGGAAAGTTCATCTGTCATGGGGGCGACAGATGAGTCGCGTGCTGTACAATGGCACGCTTAGGATGACGTCATTTTACCGTTATGAATGAAATAGAGAAGAGCAGAATCCCTAAAGAAAGCCCAACAAAGCAAAATTGTAAAAAATGTTGCAGGCTCGGTTTGATTGAGCCCGTTCATGGACGGTACCGGAAAGTGCAAGTTATCGTCTACGCCCCCTAGCACCGGCTTAAGCAGAATTCAACATTCAAACACAAAAATGGTGTAATTTTGAATTTAGAAACATCTGCAGATGTGTTCATACGGCGGTTATCATGGAACCTTCAATGTGACCCAGTAGTGTCATTCCATGAAAAGCGCGTATGGTCCCCAAGTAAAATAACGCGTATGCCCTAAACGAGAAAACAATAGGCGGAACTAAATAAAATGGAATATTGACAGGGGATCTGAGGTTATGAAGCCTGCATATCACAGGCAAGACGTCGAAAGACAAATTTAAAAAGCAGGCAATATATCCTAAGGGTGATTATACAGTATTCAGGTAGGAATACTCGAATCACCCAAGTTGAAAAAAGGCCAAATAGAAGAAACTAAAATTACCATATAAAATGTTTACACAACAATAATGTCGTGCTGAACGATCTTCAAGGATCGAAAATATAACATCATTGATTAAATGTACGGGGAGACTTTTTTACAGCCGCCACACGGCATAAATAACACGGATGTGACAATGAAATAGAGAAAAGCAGAACCCCTAAAGAAAGCCCAACACGGCAAAATTGTAAACAATGTAGCAGGTTGTAGGAAAGTAGTTACGGTTGTCATGATATATATTTCCATTGAAAATAAAGATAAATAATTTTAAATATAATGGAATATGGTAGAATATGCAAGAAAAATTATCTGACATATTATGTTTGCGGTTCGGATCGGAATATTCGTCCCTCGGTCACCCGCCCATGTGTGAGTCACCTCGGGACGGATATTCCGATCCGAACCGCAACATATGACAGATATTATTAAGATAAGTATTTCACAATAAAAAGAAAAATAATGGAATCCTGATGAATTTCAAAACCAGGCTTCATCAACAACAACAACTTGTTTTCAAATTTCAAACACAGACAAAGGAAAAGTGTTCTTTCGAACCTCATCATCACGGTGCGTAATCGTCTCGGGCTGATTAAGAATATTTCCCCGTTCCTGACCGGATTTGGATTTATGGTACTGGATTGATTAAGATAAAATTGATTTTGAGCTTGACAAGGTAAGAACATATATGAAATAAATACATTTACATTTGTTCGAGTTATCATGTGCACTATTCGTATGTTCCACCTTCTGAATGTTTCTGTCTCTTTTCTGTGTGTCTCTTCACTTGTGTAGAAATACATGTACCTAAGTCAGTCCGACCTTCACTGTTACATGTAACTCCAAAGTAACCGTTTGTTTATGATTACCCCTTTTGCAAAATCACTCTTTTCTGTTTAATTCTTCAGATGGTACTCCGTTTCTGTTTAGTCACTACCAAATTAAAGGGACTCCACTGAGGTTTAAAAGCCTAAGAACATTACATTTGAATTTCTTACATAAATAAGCTGGGGCACTTGAAACAGAAATATATACAAATATAGTTAAGAAATGTGCTTTGAAATAAGTTGAAAATCATTTATATACTTTTCTTAACCCGTTTTCATTTTGGGTCATTTTTTTACAATTTTTTTTGCAATTGATTAAGTGCTAAACTAAGCCTGTTATTAAATAGCCTTTTATTTTATATTTCTAAATTTATTTAATTTTCATTTTTTTAGTTTAAAAATTTTTGTTGCATAAAATACATGTTTACAAACATATCATACAAATAATGAGTATATATCAAAATGTGTATGAAATGTTTGTAAACATGTATTTAATGCAATAAAATATGTTTAAAAGTAGTCTTCCATTGACATTTAATTGAACTGTCATGTGTTCCTTGAGTAAAAACACAGTATTTTTTATAGTTCATGTGTCTTTTAGTCCTCCGTAATTTTTACAGTGTCGTTTTGAATTTACTTTCGAGTGATGATTAAGAGGGAATAAATAGAATTAATTATTAATGCAGATAGTGATAAACCGGCGATAAGGGTAAGTGATAGTTTTTTGTTGTTTGTTTTTATCTTGATTTATTGTTCAACAACCGATATACTAAAAGTTTACTACATGTTGGTCATATATGTATTGTTATCTCACAGACTGTTTTGTTTTTGTTTTATTAGATGTGTTTATTCCGGTGTCGCGTATATACACTCCAAATAACTTGAAATATATACATCTTTAAAAATAAAGTCCGCATATAGAATGGTATAATGGTTGTGCGAATGCTATGTTTTATTTTATTTTTATTTTTATATTTGGCGTTTAAGGACAGCTGATGTTAGATATGCCTAATGATTTTCGCTAATGTTGGAAAAAAATAACTGAAAATATTGGCCTTAAACTATATACAAACTATTCTGTCACTGCAATTAATATTCGGGATAAAACAGTTGCAAAAAATTGTATTTTGATTCGTTATGTACCAATCATCGTCGTTTATATCCAATAATGCAGAATTGTTAAATAATTCAGGATTTTGCACACACAAAAAAATAGGTAGATTTTTGCAAGTTTATGACGAAAACTTGTTTTATATAAAGCGATAGTAGTTCGGCAAATATGTATAACGAAAGCAAACTGCAAAAAAAAGCATGTTAAATATTGCCTTTTTGTACTAAATAATAATTTCCTGCTAGCTATTTGCTGTCATTTATATATTTTAATTTGATGAACATGCACTTTAAATATATATATTTGTCAATAAACATAACTTCTCTAGTCCACCACTCCTGCGTTACGGAATATATGTGGCCATAATTATGTAATGCATAATCTTGTGAGCGTGACTCATGCATTTTCTTTTGTATAGAGAACAATAGAACAATTACCGCTCGGTATATATTTGAAGACCTCTTAAACGGCCCGTGGGTGATTTGCCTGACCCATTTTTACAAAAGAGCCGGTAGGAAATGCTTGTTATGGTATAATATTTTAGGAATACCATTATTTTTCAACACACGGGATCATCTAGAAACAATATTTTGCAGGTATTAAAGATACAACAAGCGTCCTTTTATAATGACTTATCATAAGTTTGTTTAAATAACCTGATGTAGATAATAATACTTAGGTTTTTATTATCTCCTCTGCTGAAGCAATTTGTTGTTAAATAAAGTATCAGGAAATTATTTACATCACGCACAAACTGTAATCCTGGTCACTTATGTGTAAAATTTACACGATAATAATTCCTTAATCATGATAAAAAAACTTCGGATTAAAACATCCACCCCAATGGATTGCGCGTTTTAGAACTGTTTGATTATACTTTCATTGTCCAGTAAATATACATAGGAGCAGCTTGAAAAACATTTTGTTGACATTAGAAAAATATAACAAGTGAACTGCAGTAAATTTGCTTGTGTTTTTCTGATGCTCCTGATTCTGCTGATTCAGCTATATGTGAAACCTGTAAATGTTGGCATAGTTTAAGTATCCAGTAGCCAGAAGTTTCGACCCTACGGATATGGCTTTTCGATCATGCATTGCGACAGATGAATTAGTTTAAAGTTTGAAATATGAAAATATTATTTAATGCATGCATTCAATAAAAATGATTTAGTTTTAAATGTTTACCAGTCGATTATACGTATTGCTTTTTATTCATTTCCCTATTGAAACGCACGAACGCCCTTCTTTGATAGCGATGCTATGTCAAACAGAAAACAATAAGTTATTTTTAACAATTACATGTTCAATCTTTTAAGATAAATATGATGAACAAATGCCTTTTATAGATTATACTCCAAAAGGTTGTTCGGGGTACCTTCCAGGGGGTAAGATGTTCTAAAAAGATTATCATTGGAGGAGGTCTTTGAACAGGTTGTATAACAGTAAATATAAACAGAAGGAAATAATAAACTGCTTGTTTAGAAGGACATATATCTAGCAAAGTGCCTCCCAGAGGTTGTGAAAGGGATACCTATCCGGGGGACACTTATTCAAATGACAGTTCAGGGTGGGCAGAGGTTGATTTTTCAGGAAAAGTGCAGTCTATACGTTGTACATGGGTAAACCATAAATGGGTTGAGATGGGGGTGGTTGAAATTTCCTTTTAATTGCAAGTAGTTTTCGGGAAAAATGCCTTTCAAAGGTTGTCCAAGGAGTACCAGTCTAGAGGGAGGGGTGAAAATGATTTTTCAAATTCAGTACTTTCAGGAAATGAGCATTTCAAAGGATAATGATATATATGATAATAAAATCAATTTTGTTCACTGCGATGATAATAATTATGATGGTGATATAAAGCAGAATGATGTTAATTTCAATGATGATGTTGATGATAGAAAACATGTTGCGGCTGTTCCTCACAATAATGATGGTAAATGTATTTAATGGTAATAACTTATGTTGTTGATGACGGTGATGATGAGCAAGAGTACGTTGATGGCAATGAAGATGATTTTGCTGATTGTGATGCGATGATAATGTTGATGATGGTATTGATGAGCAGAACTATGTCGATTGTTATGATACTGATTATATTCATGAATGTGATGATAAGCAAAAGTGTCTTGATTGAAATGATGATATTTATGTTGATGATAAAACCATAAGCAGAAGTATTTTGATTGTAATGTGATGATTAAGCTGACGATGTTTATGGTGAGCAGATGTTGATTGTTTAGATGATGGTTAGTTGATGATGACAATGATGATGTTGATGACGACGACGACGATGCTTATGAGCAAAAGAGTGTTGATTTCAATAATGATTATGCTGATGATGATATTCATGAGTAGAAGTATTTCGACAGTGATGATCATGTTGACGGTGGCGATAATGAGCAGAAGTATTTTGATTGTGATGATGACTATCATGCTATTGTTGATGATGAGCAGATTTTGTTATTGTGATGATTATGATGATGATGATTGTTTTGATGATAGTTGACATGCTGCTGCTCGCTACAATGATAATGATTGTTTTTATATTAAAATTTTTAGGTTTTTTGATGATGATGATCATTATGGTGATGATTAAAAGTATGTTGATTGTGTCAGTGTATAGACCAGTTACTAATATTTAATGTACCTATAATAATTGGCTTGGCCAGTAGAGCTGCTTAATGGTAATCCGAGGGTTCTTGGTTCGAGTACATGTCAGGCCCATTTTTGTAATCAAGAGACATTTGGCGAACGAGTAGTGTAATTGTATCATGTATGCAGCTCAAAAGTCGCTGAGAAGTGCTAATTCTCTTTGCAGGAGTGTGTCAAAACACAACAACAACAACAACAACAATACATTTTATTGATTTGACCAGTTACAGATCATCATCATACAAATTCCATTGACATACATGTATACGTGAAAGTAGAAGTGTAAAATTAAAAAAAAATATATAAAAAAAGAAAAAGAAATATTGATTATTATCGCTCCACGAGTGGAGGTTGAACATTGTGTATATAAATTCCTTCCATCATATAGTACATACAGAAATGCAATAATATTATATATTTAATTAAGTTTGCTTTTTAGTTAAGTTGTATAGTTAAAGAGTTTACAATAGATTGTTATAATTCTGCAAGGATATATTGAAATACAAAAACGAAAATATATTTAACAAAAACTTTGTAAAATATACTGCATTGTATCACCAATTAACTAGAGTCTTGCGCAATGCAAAAGCTTCATATATAAATTTACCAAGATTTAGCAGTGTATGCCTATTAGAAGATTGCATCAATTTAACAAACTTATGAACACTTGGTCTATTATAAAAATATGGTTTAATGAAACGTTTTCTAAAGTGTAAATAAATCGGACATATTAACACAAAATGGTATTCGTCCTCTACGTCATTTTTATCACATAATAGACATAAACGCTGGTTTCTATCCACACGATTTCTGCCATGCCGACCAACTTCAATATTCAGCTGACGAGACGAAAGGCGTAATCGAGATAGAACAGTTCTAAACTTACTAGGAAGAATATCCAAATACATTTCAAAATCGACTGATCTTTTAAACTCTTTATATAAAAACAAAGAGCCGCTCAATGCAATTTGGTTACACCAAGATTGTTTAAAGATATCAAGCACCCTTCCTTTTAACAACGGATGAAATGTTTGTATATTTACACAATCTGAATTGTGAAACACATGTGAAAACACATTGTTGTCTTGTACTTTTTTAACATTTACAAGCCTATTAGTTTTACCTTTATTTAATTGATTCACCATGTCAGCTTAAATGTAATTTGAAATAATGTTTTTACTTTGCACAAGATTGCACCAAAACTTAATAATACGACAATACCGATTGACAAAAAGTGGATAGCGTCCTAGTTCGCTATAAATAGCTAGTTTGCTAGTGGATGTCTTCACATTTAAGACACGCCTACAAATATTGAGATGTACTTTCTCAATATTATAAAAAGTACCATAGCCCCAAACTTCGCAAGCATAGTTAAGGATCGATCCTACAAAAGCGTCAAACAGTTGACATTGAATTGAAGGCGCGATAGTAAAATTCTTTAAATTAATCAGCAGTACATTTAAAGCCTTTAAGCCTTTACCAATTAGTGTATCTTGGTTTACTTTAAAAGAGCCGTTGTAAGAAAAACACAGTGCCAAGGTAATTAAAATTATCGACAATTTCAAGAGAGGAGTTCGCGTAATGCCAGTGCTCGTCAGGTCTTATATTACCTCGCTTACGGAAAACCACAACCTTAGTTTTTTCAGTATTGACAATAAGACCCCAGCGATCACAATATAATTTTAACAAGTCAAGCTTGCATTGAAGATCAACGGGAGTATTACCAAAAAGCACCATGTCATCAGCAAACAACATAATGACTAGCAGGATTTCATCAATATTTAAACCACACGACGGGTCATCATTCAGAAAAAGTTCAAGATCTTCTAAAAATAGAGAAAATAAAACAGGGAGAGAACCTCGCCTTGCTTTAGACCGACCACGCATTCAAAATAATCAGAGAAAGAGTTACATCCCTTGATACATGTTTTAACAGAGGCCTACATATTTTTGATTATCCTAAGTAATTTGCCATTGATTCCTAATTTATATAGTTTATACCACAAATTACTATGATTAACACTATCAAAAGCCTTCTTTAAATCGATAAAACCACAATATAATCTACCTTTATCATTCAAAACTTTATTTACAACAGCATTCAATATAAAAATTGCGTCGACAGTTGATCTTCCAGACATAAAACCGAACTGCGCATCACTGACTATGTTATTATCATTTATCAATACGCTTAAACGCTTGTTAACTACGCTCGTAAAGAGTTAGAAAAACAGCTTACTAGAGTGATTCCTCTGTAATTGTTTACGTCAGAAGGATCATTTTTCTTAAATAACGGTACTAAAATACCCTTTGTCCACTGTGCAGGAAAATGACCAGTATTTAATATTGCATTAAAAATATCGACCAGATAACACTTCAAAATATCAACAGTTTGTATAAAATACTCATTTATTAAGTTGTCACCCGCACACGATTTATTAGTTTTTAACCCGCGAATTGCAAACTCAACTTCAGCAACTGTAATAGGACAATCCAGTTCAGCGAAAGTACATGACGTATCGTTAAAATCGTGATCATTACAGAATGTATCAGTTTCTAGATCATTCTCAGATACAAGATCTTCCTGCAACGACGAAAAATAGTTAAAAAAATCATCCAAATCGATAGAACGCGCAGGATTATTTTTCTTTTTGTTAAACAAGCGCCAGAAGTCTTTGGGCTTAGAAGAACGTAAATTTACAATTTGACGGCATTTCGCTGCTTCGAACGCACGCTTTTTCTTTCGAATAAGTCGTTTATAAATTGTTTTTTTCGTACACATATCATGACGTGTTTCTACACATTTTACCCGATAAAAATTGTTTAATGCGTTTATATAAGCATTACGCGCATTGCGGCAGTCCTGGTCAAACCAGTCTGCTTGTTTACAAAGTGGGTTATGGTCACTATAACTGTAGGGATGTTGTACACGATTAATAGTTTTACTAAATAACGGATCAGCGATTTCTCGCATAATTGACGTAAAATTGACAATGCTAGCGTCTATAGTACTTGGATTATTATTGTCAATATTATTGACAACCCGATTAAAGTCCGGCAGTTTTCCTATAATACCTCTACGGAAACTTTCCGTTAGATCAGGGTTCCACTTAACATGGGTTCTCTTAATATGCACATCGTCAATTACATCTATTGCTGTTTTACATAAAATGTTAAATGATAACTTGGCATGATCTGACCATTCACAAAAAGGGTGGACTGTAAAATCGTTTACACAATACATGTCACTATTATACAATAACAAATAGTCAATAACACTTGAACCTGTATGACAAGTAAATGTAAAATCATTACTATTATATAATCGACCGTTAGCAATCCGTAAACACGTAGATTTACATAGCTCAATTAATTTTAAACCAAACATATTACAAACGTTATCAACTGAGTCACGTGACAAGGGAATATCAGGTAAATAGTTGGCATCGACAATTAAATCAATGTTTCGATCACATACAATATAATCTGCACGATCGCCCGTGCGTGAGTTCCAGTCACCAATAATAAACACTTTGCCCTGTGAGTGAAAATCATTAATATCAGTTTGCAATAATGTGAAAAAGTCGACATCTAATAAATTATACATGGGAGAATTTTCTGGTCATAAATAAATACCAGAAACAAAAATGTCACTGTCCAACTGAAAAAATGAATAATCCAATTTTAGCCATATAATACTGTCAAAATGATTTCTCACGATCGACACGCCATTTACTATTGTATTTCTAATATAGAGTGCAACACCCCCGCTGCATCGTCTGGCCCGCCTGTTCTGATATTTGCGAAATAAATTAAAACAAGTATATCCATCAATGTCAAATTTGGAAGAGCTATCAGCCCAGGTTTCATATAGGAAAAAAATGTCATGTTCACACAAGTAACTTATAAAATTGGTATCTTCAAGTTTAGTTTTGGTTAACCCGTGCACGTTCCATGAAGCAATTTTAAGTTCAGCCTCCGCGCAGTACTATTGGTTTCCATCACGCACTGGGTGGCCGTTTATGTATAACGTGTCGTAGCTAAGCCAGGCACGTTTGCCGTCACGTAACGCCTGCTTTAATTTTGGGAGATGAGATCTACGGCGATCAGCAATTTCCTTGGGAAACTGTTCAAAGACAAAAAATTCAGTGCCCTTTAACTTGACCTTGCTGCGACGCACTATCTCTCTATCCTTAAACGAAGTAAATTTGGCGACAATATTTCTTGGCTTGATGTGTACCCCCGACGTTTCATGCCCGTCTTGTGTACCCGTTCCAGACCAATGCTGTCCACAGTATCTTGAGCCAGCTTTAATTTATCTACCATGAACTGACGTACGATTCTCTCGCAATCTTCGGGTTTTTCGTGCTCGGACTCTTGTATATTTGAGAATACTAAATTGTTTCTCATTGACTGAGATTGTACATATAACAAATTGTCCTCAATATTGACCTTGTCTGACTGCAGTTTTGATATTTCACATTGCGCTTGATTAAGAGAGAATTGAAGGCTTTCAACTTCGTCGGTCAATTTGGTTGCCTTTTCTTGTATATTATTATTATTATCATAGACTAATGACCACAGTTTCTTAAGATCAGACTCAAAGTTTGTAACTTTTATTTCTAAAGAATCGAGAGTACTGAGACGCTTATCTATAGCCATGATTCGCTTGTCCATCCCTTTTAGATAGTTGAGTATATCTGTACTGGAGGGTGGGGTAGAGCTGGACGTGTTGTCATCATGTACCTGATTATCCGCCATGTTTAAGTGTTGTATACTATTGTCTGATTCTGCCAAGAATACACTATCATTTAAGGTAACATCTTCGAAGAGAATATTATTGACTGAATGCAAAGTGTCACTTACGCTAAGACTAAGTCCGCCATTGTTTACTTTCGCCGGGCGGTCATCGCTACCTCCACTACCTCCACTATTTCGTTTCCGTTTGTTTGGCTTTTTCGACTTTCCCATTAAAAGTTATCAAACAAGTCCTAGCACAATCCACCAAGGAGCACATGGAATCATAACAAATCACAGAAAGAAATTTCAAAAAGCATTTTTATGGTATTTTTCAATAATTTTTCCAAGGCGAAAAAATCGCGCCTACACTTCTATCGATCACGTGAGAGCTAAAAAGCACAGCACTTATATTTTACTATTTTAAGGGGAAAAGTGACAGCCGCCTGATAAGTTAGTGAGTTTAGTTGCAGAAAAGTATTCTGAGGAATCCTTGTTTTAGTACAAGTCAGACTGCACATATTCTCTTCATACATGACAAATGCAGCGATTATGGTAATGTCAGCCTGTTACTGCTTCTGAAAATGATGGTAGTGGTCCTCATTTTTGTGAAATATCAAACTGATCATTACTAATAGTAGGTAACTATACTAATTGTGATGATGATAATAATGCTGATAAGGCCATTGATTATGCTGTTAATCCTCATTTTATGATTAGGCTGTTTTTCCTAATAAAAATGATGGTCATCTTAATAATTGAAAACAAAAATGTTGTTGATGATGATTTATTTATTGTGATGTATTTTCAAATATACAAATTACTTTAAGGATATTATAATATCATTATTGTCATCAGCAAAACAATCAACACGCTTTTTTACCCTCACAGTCATCACTATAATCATCTTTAGCATCAACAGTCTCATCAATGCAATCATCATATTTAACATTGGACTCATCAGTAACATGACTATCTCAGTTATTTAGAGGACAATCATCAATATGAGAAGCGGAAAAATACATGGAATTAAAACTTTTTGATATACAGAGACAGTTAAACGAGCTGAAAATAAATTCGAAATATTGTAAAATATAATGATTGCTCTTCTCAAGGACTGTTGTGTACTTCAGTTTCATCTTTTAATTGTATACATCTATTAAGGTGTTCTTGATGCTTGATATCTTCTATTTTACATATAAAACTATGTTCAGATGACCAAAAATGTTAGGATTTAAAATTCTCTACCCCAGTTTAACTTCATCTGGGTACATTTATCATCTATTCATCAATGCTGAAGTATTTGATAATTACAAATAAAAACAAGGTATATTTAGTAACGATCATGTTCAATGACAATACATATATGATTTGGAATTGAATAACCTTAAAGAAATGACATGCTGTTGAAATGAAAGATTTTATCTTAAATAGCAAATGATGTGATTTGATTAATTTTACTTTGAATTTAAAAGAACAAAAATGCAAAATATGGAGAAATTCTTATTATTACTTAGCCTTTTATAGTATGTTTTGTGTTTTGTTATTTTACTCAATCAGATATTTTGAGACCTGTAAAAAAAGTCAATAAAGAGTTATATAGTTTGTAATATATTTGTTGACAATACTGAATATAGAATCTAAAAACATATATGAAAAGTACAACGAGTATTCCATTGATAATAAAATTGTGATTATTAAAAAGATACTAAGGAAGTTTTTATAGCATTATCTGAATCTATAATTATACATGGACATTTTGTTATTGATTTTGATTCCCTTAGAAGGCTTAGTAGCACTAAGAAGGTAAACAAGTTAAAGGTAGATCATGCTCTGTATTCTGTTGCCATAGAATGCAAGTGTTTATGCTGCACTTATTTATTAATTTACAGGAACCTTAAATTAAATTTATTTAGGTACCAGTTCAAGCATGAGATAATTATGGGCTTATATCTTTTGTTTAGATATTTCAAACAATCCTGCACTTGATATGATTTTCAATTTTTAAATGATATATAAATATGAATTAAATGATCCAAAAAAAGAATATATTTAATCTCATATTATCTATATATTACTTATATTCAAAGTGAACATCTATGAAAATAGCAGTCAATCTTTTTATGTTCAAATATATAAGCTACATTAGTTCCGCCTATTGTTTTCTCGTTTAGGGGACACATTCTTTTCCTTGGGAACTATATGCTGCTGTAATGGCACTTAAGTGTCACATTGAAAGCTGTTTCGTATTTAAATGTTGAATTCTGCTAAAGCCGGTGCTAGGGGCGTGGACGGTAACTTGCATGCCATGATTTTAGATGCAGTATTGTGTTGATGTAAATATCTACGTATAACCGTTTGATATTTGCCGATATTTTTTGCATGGTTTTATGCGTCTTCTGCCATTTCTTGTGCTTCTCCATGGTCTTTCAATGCATGGTATATTTTAACGAGTTGTTCATTGTTTGTCACGGACTTTTTTCCTTAACGTCATTTTCTTTTCGTTGGTCGTCTTCTTATGCCTTAATAAAATATTAATCATGCTTAAGAAAATGTTGTTCATTTTTTTACTTGAATCGCATTATGCTTTACATGCATTTGATAACAAACACGACGACGAGATAAAACATATGCGCTCGTGAACAATATTGTTATTCTTTCACTTCTTGGTGTGATATATCATAGAATATTACTCAAAACATCAAAATATCCTCTATCTACATGTACGCACATTTTTGCGTAAACCGTTTATGACTTTTTACGTAATATAACGCCGTTTAAGAACCAGACAGATTACCATAGTATCGACCAATTATTCAAGTAATAATTATCGTCAAGAAGACGAACATTACCGGAAGTTTGACCGAACATTCAGGGTAAAGTTGACATGCCAGTAAAGTCGTTCAATAATAATTAATTGTATATTTACTTTTTCGTGATTATCGGATCAAACTTGAGAAATATGTGCTTAGATTTTAAGAACAGTTAAAGAATTCGAGATAAAAAATAATTATGTCCATGCTATGCGCGATTAATGACTGATTTTCCAGTATTTATCTTCACCATATTTCTACTGCGTTATTTATGCTTGTTATTAAGGGCAATTTGTGGACATTTAGACCCGTTTGGGATAATTTACTTAGTGGTTAGTGCCGTTTGTATTGTTTAAATTATTTTCTATGTTCACTCCACAATAATGTACTTTTTAATATATTCCCAAAATTTTCATGAATATTAGCAAAACCGGAGAGTGCTGCTTTAAGGAAATGCTATTATAGTTTTTTAATGGTCCAAGCAGTATTTAAATTTGATATTAATATATTTCTTCGCAATTAAATTATTCTTGAATGTGTTCAAAAATTTATTTATTTCTGTAAACATAAATGTTGGTATTTTTTGCACATTTATAACCAGAGTATGTAATGAAACCCTGGCGACTTTCCCAGAACTTGATTATATTTGAGCGGTCTCGTTTTTGAAATAATCTTGCGTAACAGCCAAACGCTGTAAATGCGTTGACCGATAGTGCACAACATGGATGAAAAGTTGACACAAAATCTAACACTCCACGTGAGTTTGTCACTATAGACAAAAAAGGAAAAAAAAACGATGTGACACTGCCAATAAACACTGGTTAGGTACTACTTGTATATGCGGTTGTTATGTTTTCAGCCTCGATTATATAGTTTACAAAGACCTTTAAAGCAACAATAAAAAACATTTTTATTTATATTTTCAGTTCGTATGATGTTTTCTTTTAATACAATACCGAAATAATAGCTCACACACACTAACGCCACATATTTGATTCATATCAGTTAATAAATATTTTGACAAAACGGCGCCAATCCGTAAGCAGCGTAATGACGTCATCCTAAGTATACAACTCATTCATAAACGCTGGCGTCATTTCATCAATTTGATTTGTTTTGATTTGTTTTTCACAGTAAGTGGTTAGCATGTTGCACTTCCTCCTGGTTGGTATCTTTCACATTGGCGATTTTTGTGATAAATATGGTTATAACTACCCGCAATATATCATGTAACACTGGCAGAAACACACCCGTTTCCATATTTCAAGTTGTATTTGAAACTAGAATGATTGATTGTTTTAAACAAGAATGGTTTGGAGCAGTTAGCAGAAATGGTATCCTTGATGAATACACACATTTTAAAAGATCCTTTACATATGAAAACTATTTAGACATAGTACCCTTTAATTTAAGATTTTTCATTACCAGGTTACGTATTTCTGCTCACTCTCTTCGCATTCATACCGGAAGATTCGGGGAAAACAGAATACCTAGACATGAACGAATTTGTTTAAACTGTAACTTGCATGACATAGAAGATATTTACCACTTTGTATGTATATGTCCTTGTTATCGAAATCTTAGAGCAAAGTATGTCAATGATAATATATATAAAAGACCATCTGTATTCAAATTTTATGAATTGTTAAACAGCAATGACAAAAAAGAACTATGTAATTTAGCAATGTACCTAAAAGAAGCTTTTAAACATAGAAATAATATAAATATGGTAGTACAATAATGTCACATGCAAATTGTATTTTATGGAGACCGTTTCACCATGTTTATTAACTATGATAAGTTGTATTGTAATATACTTTCACTCTCCTGTTATTTGTAGATCAGTTTATATGAAAACAAAAATTAAAATTTTATTGATTTGTAACGCTTTAATCATGTGCAGAATATTTAGTTGTTAAATATATATGTGTTGAAGATGATGTACTATGTACAAGTCTGAATAAAGATATGTTCTGTTCTGTTCTGTTCATATTGGAAATTGACCTTCCAGGTCAAATTTCTAAATGTAGCTTAATTTTGCTGAAATTTGCTATAAATGGCTATAGATTCGTTATTTTTAAAAAGATTGTCTACAAACTTGAACCCAAAAATCTTTTAGTACAGACCTTCATGTTTATAAGGAAGACTTTAATCTTCACTCATATATGTTCTTGAAGGTCAAATTATTGAAATTTTGTTGCTGTAATTGGCTATAATTTTGATATCTATGAACGGATTGACCTCTATGTAAATTAAACTTACACTGACTTTAGCTCCTTTATGATCTTGACTTTGAAGGTTAAACTATTGAAATTTCACTGATTTTTTTTGCTATAATTGACTCAAACTTAGTAAAAAGTACTAAGTAATTAATGAATTGATTATCTTCATACTTTGACAACCTTTCGGGAAAGACCTTCTATAAGGCTGCACTGACCTTGACGTTGAGTTTTAATGACCTTGATCGTCAAGGTCATATTATTTCTTTTTGGTTTATCTTTTGTAATTTATGTACCAATTTGATTAATATTTAAAGAAAATAATACTTGTACAAGAAAATACATATTGAATGATTTGCATGTGATCTTGGCCTGTATTTTGACCGTCAATGTCAAATTAATAAAATTATCTTGCTTTTTTTTCTGTTACTAGCATGAACATTGTTATTTAAAAATGGTTTAACTTCAATTTAGATAACATTTTTTTTTAAGTCAGAACCTTCATCTTCATCAAACTGAAATAGTCTTTCACTCATGCATGACCTTGACGGTCAAGTACTTGAATTTTCACTCATAATTGCTATTATTTGCTGTAATTTGGTAACTGATGGATTATCTTCAAACTTGGACAAACAGTCTTATAAATAAAATCTTCTTTAAGGTTGAACTGACATTGACGTTTACCTTTAAATGACATTGAATGTCAAGGTCAAATTATTAAAGTTTGGTAAACCTTCTGGTAAAATTACCATAATTTGTTATTTATGTAGTACTACGTATTTGATTGAAACATGAACAAAACAAGACTTGTGGCTAAACAAATATAATGAACTATTTAGTTGTAAGCTTGACCTTTCAAGGATCTTCAGGGTCATCAAGATCAAATTCCTACTTTTTTTCCTACAGCTATGACATTTGGTATATGTAAACATATTTAGATGTTAAATTGAATTTTGATATCAGTTCACCATGATAATTAGACTAAGTCATCTTTCTTGTTTGTATGTACAGCTAAGAAATTTCAGATGTAAAACTGAGCATTGAACAATATGCTTTGACAAACAAGTGTGAATAGACCATCCTATTAAAATTAAAGAACGGAAATCCAAATATTTTTTCCTTATTTTTTTAAACGATTTTTTTGAATGTTTATTTGTTTGCTTTCAGAAAAAAGAAAAAATGTCGGGCGTTGCCCCACTGTGCAGTTGCTCTTGTTACGCTTCCCTATTACTTTATTCATGGCTGACGTTGTATTTTGTCCTTGAGAAATCAGCCTATGTATTAGAGCCTTTTTATAAACTGGTTGTATAATAGATCCCCCCCCCCCCCGACGGACGGGCGGGCGGCGCCCAATTTTTTATCCGGAGCATATCTCCATCCAGATTGATATATATTAATGAAACTTCATAGAAATGTTCAACATTATGAGAAGCTGCGTTGCACATATAAACCAGGCCTCTAGGTCAAAGGTCAAGGTCAAAGAGGTCATTAAAAATATTTGTCCGGAGCAAAAAATCTTCTATATGCATACAGGGATTTCAATATAACTTGGCACAAATGTTCACCATAGTGAGGTGGGATGTCGTGTGCAAAATCCAACTGCCTCATGCCAAGGGCAAAGTCAAACATAGGGGTGAAAGTTCAGATAAAAATATGAAGATGTGTATAAGGACCATCTAGTTATCAGTAGTTATTTAGAGATGGAAACACAAATGGTCATTTTTATGTCTACCGTTGTGAAACTAAGTATTGCACACATAATTAAGGTCCCTGCTACCAAAGTCAAGGTCACAAAAAGAGGTCAAAAATGTGTACGGGGACCATTTTGTCATCATTCATTGACGAATTGTTACACACATGATAACTATCATGACTATAAATGTGACACATGTAATTTAGATTAATATTCGAGAGGTCAAGGTCAGATGATAAAATATCCAGTATATTGTCCAGATATTGCCCAGAACATATCCCTATATGCATATCTATAGTGCCAACATCTCTGACAATGCTATTGTGACGGGCGTATTTTGTGACAATGTTGCTCTTGTTTGATGTAGATTTTGAGAGGTATATTAAAAAGTTATCTACATTTGATATTGTATATGTGTCCTTTCGTCACTTCCTTTGCTGTGACCTTTTCTTCCCGATTATCTTTAGATGTGTTGTATATTTCATTAAACTTTCCATAATAGAACATTATTTCATTGTGCGAAGCCGATGTGATAATGCACTTTTGTATGTTCATTATTTTATGCTTTTTTAAATACTATTCATGTTGTGAGAATATGTCAAACTTATCTGGCGAACATCTTTTCCGTTTATGAAGGTTTCAGATGCTATGCTTTTTCTTAGTTTGTTATATCTTCAATACACATATGCAGCAGGAATAAGAGCATTCTAGTAAATAAATAGTTAATAATATACGCCTTACAGATTGGCCGACGCGGCATAATTGATGCAGGTTAGATTAAATGGAGCCTGATCATGAACAGCAGTAGTAAATGTTTACTAACACCGACTGCAGAATTTAAAAAAAGATAGCATACACAAATGTGTTCGTACGGTTCTAGCTATTTAACCTCCATTGCATTCAATGAATCAAAGCACTGTGTCAAAATAAATAATCGTGCAGCGATACACTGAATGTACTCTACAGGCATCAAATTTCAATGTAAACCGTTTGCTGTGAGTATATTACATGTTTAAATGTCAAATCGGAACAACAGAAAATATTTGAGTTTAGAGAGAGATTTTACATCAGTTTAGGAGAGACACGCTGGAAGTGAGTAGCATTTTTTTTTTTATTTTGAGAAGAGAATTTGTTGTTTTGTAGGGATTTTTGTTGGTTTGTTGAAGTTGGTTGAATATAATTGTAGTAATCTTAATTGATCAGGGTTTATTGGTTGTAATAAGTTGTTGAGTTATATCTGTTTGTGAATATATAATTGGTTGATATTGGTTGAATGTTTGTCTGGTCAAGATTATATTAGTTGATGCTTTGTTTTGAGGATATATTTAAATATTGGGTGCTTTAGTTAAAGTTGTTTTCTGATGCTGATTAGATTGTGTGAAATTAATATTGTTGGATGCATGTTTGTGGTTTATACTGTATCTTAGAGTTGTAAAAATATTCATTTTTTGATTCTTCATTTTGTGGTGATTTTATTGTATTGTTTGGTCATAAGTTGTTTAGAGCTTGGGCTCGCCAGGTGTCTAGTTTTGTTTCGTATAATTTATCCTTACTGTTGTGTTTAATCATTCATATATATGGTTAATATGGTGGATCAGTCATTTTGCTTATATTACAGAACTTTTCATTAAGGTCTACAATCGGACTGTTAATAATGCAAATTTTGAAGAACCTAAACTGCCAATATTAAATGACATACAACAAGTATTACGACTGTTCATTATAAGATAACAATAACATTTTACAACTGACGGTTCCTTATCACAATATTCTAGGACTGTTCATCATGCCGGCATACATGCTTTATGTCATTTATCGTTGAGTGATAATAACAACTGCACATTTTGCAACATTTTTTGACATAAAATTATACATACTTAACATGTAACATAATTGAGATCGATGAAGATACTGTCTTGTGATTAATATTCATGCTCGACGGTTTTCCCGGAGCAAGCCTTGAATAAAATCACGTTTTAAAAGAAAAGTATTCCCATTTTTTACTCGTCGCTGATTTGACGGCTTCAGATACTTATTAAAGCTAAATTTTTCTTAAAAAAGTACATATTTGAAAAACTTATTTAAAATTGAATCTAAGTGAAAATTGATCAGGAGGTTACCGCCAACACTGAACCAACTTATGGTAGTTTATCCACGGACACTTGGGGGTTATGTGCGTGGCTCCCCTTCTTGATCCGCACTTGTATACACCATGTCTATTTTAAACGTGCAAACCGTACGTGAAAATATTTTTGCATATTATTACGACCTGGTCACTTGTCTTGAACATAAAACTTGTTTCCGTTAGTTTAAAAAAGTCCCTAAAATATCATAATTTCATAAAGTTAACAACGTACGCTTTCCTTTGATGTATGGCAACTTGAATGAGTTTCGGCACTGTTTTGCGCTTTCATTCATGCCGAGAACAAAAATCCCTGCGATAGCATAAAAACTTGAAATATAATTATGTAGGTCAGTTGTGTTTACATTTCGAAGCTTGGTATTTTCAGGAAATTGAAGCGTTGGTAAAAAACTGACTTTTTTAAAACGTTATAAAATTATATTCAAACTTGTTCACGTGTTAGACACTTAACCGTCTCATACTAATATAAGCCAAAATTTAAAACTAATTCTTGTGATAGATAATACTTTTAGTTTTTATACGCCCGTTTGAAAAACGGGACGTATTATGGGAACGCCCCTGGCGGGCGGGCGGTCGGGCGGGCGGGCGGCGTCCAATTTTGTCCGGAGCATATCTCCTACATGTATGGAGGGATTTTAATGAAACTTCATAGAAATGTTCACCACTATGAGGAGCAGTGTCGCGCACATGAACCAGGTCTCTAGGTCAAAGGTCAAGGTCACACTAAGAGCACATTGAAAAATACTTGTCCGGAGCAAAACTTCCACATGTATAGAGGGATTTCAATATTACTTGGCACAAATGTTCACCATTGTGAGGCGGAGTGTCGCGTGCAAGATTCAGGTCCTTGCGGCCAAGGTCAAGGTCACACATAGAGGTCAAAGCTCAGATAAAAATATGAAGATGTGTATATGGACCATTTAGTCATCATTTATTGAGGGATTGTAACACAAATGGTCATTATCAAGACTATGGCTGTGATACATATAATTTAGGTCAATATATACAAGGTCAAGGTCACTAAAGATGATGAAATATCCAGATTTTGTAAATAGAATTTAATCAAAGCGCGACAACAAAGTTATTACTTTGTTCATAAATGATTTACACAATTACTCCCCTTGATCTACTTTCACTTTCAATTCTAAAAATAGAATTTAATCAAAGGGCATAAAATAATCCTCTTTCTTGGATTTGAGTATGTTCTAAAGAATGTAACATTTATTTACACATGTTTCATTCATTGGTCAAGATTCTTAACTGTGATAACTATGGTGTTCTGTAGACTTGGTATTTGTTCATAAAGATCATACAGTAATTACCTTATCAAATGTAAATACTGTCTCATAGAAATTTAATTATATTTTAATTTTCAAGTAAATATCAGTTCAGCTCTCCTACATGTATGGAGGGATTTTCATGAAACTTCATAGAAATGTTCACCACTATGAGGAGCAATGTCGCGCACATGAACCTGGTCTCTAGGTCAAAGGTCAAGGTCACACTTTGAGCTCATTGAAAAATGCTTGTCCGGAGCAAAACTTCCACATGTATAGAGGGATTTCAATATTATTTGGCACAAATGTTCACCATTGTGAGGCGGAGTGTCGCGCGCAAGATTCAGGTCCTTGCGGCCAAGGTCAAGGTCACACATAGAGGTCAAAATTTTGATAAAAATATGAAGATGTGTATAGAGACGATTTAATCATCATTTATTGAGGGATTGTAACACAAATGGTCATTATCATGACTACGGCTGTGACACATGTACTTTAGGTCAATATATGCAAGGTCAAGGTCACTAAAGATGGTGAAATATCCAGATTTTGTCTGGAGCATATCTCCTACATGTATGGAAGAATTTTTATAATACTTTATGGAAATGTTCACCACCATGATATGTATTGCTCCATGCATGATCCAGGTCTCCAGGTCAAAGGTCAAGGTCACACTTAGAGCTCATTGAAAAACGCTTGTCCGGAGCAAAACTTCTACATTCATAGGGGGATTTCAATATAACTTGGCACAAATGTTCACCATTGTGAGGCTGAGTGTCGCACGCAAAATTCAGATCCCTGCGATCAAAGTCAATGTTACACATAGAGGTCAAAGTTCAGATAAAAATTTGAAGATGTGTATAGGGACCATTTAGTCATCATTTATTGATGGATTGTAGCACAAATGGTAACTATCATGACTACAGGTGTGACACATTTAATTTAGGTTAATATTTGCAAGGTCAAGGTCACTGGAGATGATTAAATATCCAGATATTGTCCAGAGCATATTTTCTACATGCATGGAGGAATTTTAATGTTACTTTATAAAATTGTTCACCACCATGAGACGAAGTGCCCTGCACATGAACCAAGTCTCTAGGTCAAAGGTGAATGTCAAAGGTGGAGCTCATAGAAAAACGCTTGTCTGGAGCAAAACTTCTACATGCAAAGAGGGATTTCAATATAATTTGGCACAAATGTTCATCATTGTGAGGCTGAGTGCCGTGCATAAAATTCAGGTCCCTGCGACCAAGGTCAAGGTCACACATCCTGTGCATATCTTCCCTACTGATTTGTTTTAAGGTTCATTTAACAACACAGTACCAAGAATAAAAACTTGCTTGCTAGATAACACTTATCCATAATGCCCCCATCTCCATCTAAAGCTTTCGTAAACGGGCGTATTTTGTGACTATGGCACCCTTGTTTATATTCACATTCGGAACTGCCTCGGCTATTATCTATAATATTAACCTCGGAAACAATACGGATTGAAAGTAGTTCTACCACGTGGTTTCAGATGTAAACAGAAACAGAGATAATGTAAATCGAATGTATATATTTGACATCTAATGCCTGTTCCGGTACTCTTTTGCTTGAAAATTTGTCTGACAACAATTTGTAATTTAAATATGCCTACTGATGTTCAATTTTAAACAAATCCGACGAAATGTCAACAGGTTGGTTTTTTGTACTTTCGGTTTTACAACCATAATAATAAATATATAAATAATGAATTGTTTGCTTTTGTACCTATAATATCACTTATTTAAGGTGAACGTTTACTACATATATTGGAAATAAACTTGTAAACAACGCCCAGCATTAAATTACTTTTTGTTTACATGTTTAGTTTCTTAGCGTAGGTTAGACCGAAATACGCATCCGTTCTGTGTATTCATACTATTGTGTTCGAGGTCCTTATCCGAAGACTGACGGAAAGGGCCGAGTAGTTGCGATTGTTATATTCAAGTGGGGGAGAAGGGCGGAGTCTATACTCCCAAGTGTCTGTGAGTTTATCGACAGTATCTATTTTTTAAACCTCACTAGGTGAAATATGTACTGTGGGGGAAATCTGTTGTTAACAGGGTTTTGAGGTTATTACGTAGGGTTATCACTGACGATCATGTACGTCTTACCATTTTCCCGCAAATAGATGATCTAGGAATGTAGGAATTCTC